>NC_134570.1:147212766-147512766 GCF_050947875.1 Dermacentor variabilis
AAAATTAGACGGAAAAGAAGGCTGTAGCGGAAATTGCGCTCATAAGAAACCGCCGCCAAAGAGAGGACATCTATGCAGAGCGAACGGCTTTCCACGCTTAATCCGTTCGTGCGTCACCACCGCTACCGAAAGTTAATGCATTTACAAATCCCTTAGAATTCATCAGCCCACTTAACATGAAAGGTTGAAACATGCGCCAAAAGAAAAATTTTTATACAGAGATTGTGCACTCTACAGTGGGTGCTGTCATTTATTTTCTAGAAAGTCAAATGGAGTTATAAGCTAAAAATGTTAGTTGTAACTTGGAAAGCTTCTTTCGTAATATGAAGTTGCCTGAAATAGCTGCAAAGAAATCTACAAAACACATAAATAAAAAAATTACGACAAAAACCATCTCACCATGACCGTCGAGAGTAATGCGCTAGCTTTGAGTTTATGTAGCGACACAGCTTATTCCTACTATCGAAACGAGTTACGCATGGACGTGTACTGCACCGAGGCTCCTCTTTCGCTCTTCCTTAAGAACACCAGGCGCCATCTAGCGCCGCCGCAGCGAAGGCTGCGTGTGACCACAGAAGTGCACGCCGCCCCGGTGCTTTCGAACGTTCAGAGACACGACTTGCGGCAATGGGGCTCCCTTCTCGTGCCTCTTTGTGGACGCACTGCGCCATCTGATGGCGCTGTCGAGAACACTGCGTGCGGCCACCGAGTCAGGAACCGGCGGCGCCTACGAACGCCGAAAATTGTCCGCTTGCTTCCCACAAACCTAGTGGCCAAATTGGGGAGATGCTCACTGAAGAGTGGCACATAGCCGTTGAAGTCACGGCACTGTTAACTAAAGCGCTCGCGTGAACGACGTTCATTGAAAACGGACACATGCTGAGTGCATTTGTGACACAGCCTGCTCAAGCGTCAAATGACGGTCCTTCAGGAATCCTTGTAACGCGGATACGATTCCGCCGAGCATGGACAGAATCTGCGGGATCTTATAGTGCGTTAGCATTCCTAAGGCACTTCACGCACTATTCAGGGCCAACGACCTATCTATGTATGCCTGTACCTGACTGTTTCGAGACTACGTGGGTCATTTGGTAGCCCGTGGTCGAATGGGTAGCGCATCGGGCTGCTCGCTGAGAAAACAGCGTTTCAAACGAACCATCAGATTAAATAGGGTCGCTGTGTATGCGGCAATATGTGCAAATGTGCCGCTTTTCAACGAACCTCTTTAACCCCAACAAGGGGTACTGCAGATGCGCGACTGTGCAGGTGCCCCTGTCGGACGAAATTCTTTCACCTTCACTTAGAGCACTGGGTATGTGCCACTTGGTCTCTGCTGGCCGTCAGTTAACCTCTCTGATGCCAACTTGGCTCGTAGCTATGTGCCAGTAGGTGCGTGCTGCTCTTCAATGAACGTCTTTCACGCACACTTGGGCAACTAGGTATACGTGTCACTGGGAACCTGCCACTCATCAATGACGAAAAATATCTCTTAAATTTATCCAACGCTTGAGGAAACGAAAATAGGTCAAATGGTTGCTCAAGGACCGCAACACGACCCATTAAAAGCTATGCCACAAATGCACTCGGTATGCGCCACCCTTCAATGAACCTCTCGCAAAATATGTCGCTCCAATATGTGGTACTGAGTTCGTGGCCAGGCAAGGGAGCTATTTTCAGCGTTTGCGTGCACCAGCGCGCCACGCTTCGCATTTCGGTGACGAAGCGTGGTCTTCTTGAGACAATAGTAACTGCAAGCAAGTGCTGAATGAAATGCAGTATGAGTATTGGTATTCAAGTGCAATTTATTGGGGAAAATGGGGTTCATGCACTGTGAGATTTCATTCTATTTGCAATTATATTCCTTAGTAGAAACGAAGTAATACAAGTACCCTATTATACTATCTTTTACAGAAATGCTCAGAAATAAAAAAAGATTGTACTCCACATCCTCAAGCGTATTTTTCTTATTGTTCTAATTCAGCATTTACTTGTGCATGCAGAGGCGTGAGCAAAAGTATATGGACAAGTGACTGCGTAATAAAAGTCAACTCAATTTCTCCCCTATCTGTGAATGCAAACTCAAATTAAATAGTGCATTCTAAACTTGTCAATACGAATTTTCTAGTACACTCGTCAGTGTACTAGAAAGAAATTCTGCATTTCCGGCGACCCTACGGTACGTATGCTTTTGCTCAAGGTCTACAGTCAGTTCCATTATCAGCTCAAACACCGATGCCCATCGTCGAAAGATCTCCTAGACTGTACGGCGGCTGCGAATAACCAAAAACTATCAATAACTAAATATTTAATTAGTTATACAACTTTCTGCAACTGCAACAATTCTGTAATGATTAGGTCTGCAACTACGACCCGTGGTGTTGCAGCTTATAGTGAAGGCGAATGTACGTGGGTGTACATTTGTATATTGCGCTGTGTCACTGATCTAATGCGATGGCTGTCTTTCTGCCGCTTACTTTGAGCGTAGATCAATTTCTCTTGCATCTTTTGAGCGTCTATTTCCTTCCGAGACTGGGAATCTTAGCACGGCATCTCATGGTTGCCTGTGTTTCCTGATATATAAATAGTAAGATACGATCTAACATCACAATTAATCTTTTCGATCCCTCCTTATAATTTCAGAAGTGCATGTATTACACGGCCTTGAAAACATGCAGAAAAATTGTACATTCAAAAAAAGGATGCTCTTCCTCAATATAAACCTACACTATGAGTAAAATCGTTTCTCCTCAGGCCTTCCGCGAGGAGCACCACCTTCTGTTGTAGGCCGGGCAATCAATTTCATATACTTATTCACTTATTTTACAATTTCACTTATTCATATAATTTCTCCCAGTATACTAATTTTCCTGTAACATGGCTGCGCTCCTGGTGGAGACGCAAATGCGCTTAGTGTACTGGCACTTGAAATAACATAAAATATTCGAGGCATAACACAAGCATATCATAAAAGAAAAACTAAGAATGGGCTCACAATACGGCTTGTACACTTCGCATAGACTTTGTATGAGTGATATATTGCTATATACAGCTTCGGGGCAAATGGATATGACTGTAGAGATTGCCTATGTGATGCATTCTCTTACTTTTCTATCACAAATTGAGATGATTACCCGAGTGGACCCTCCTGCTTCACATTCCTATTTCTAAAGCGCTGAGTGAGCGCACAGATCAGTCGCCGAAAGGTTCCACGAATATGGCTGTGCGCGATGAACTCAATAGCCAAAGCAATGAGCGATATTACGCAGCCGATTCCGTACAACGTGAACAAAAGGCGAACTGTCATGTCCTCTTCTACGTATCTTGACTCCACGGGGACGATTCGTCTTCTATGTGGAACAGACAGGCCACCTTCAGAAATGGCCAGCAGGACGCGCCGGTGCTGGTGTCTGCAACACAAGCAAATACGTGTCATATAACGCAGTAGGTAGACTACTTCTGCAAGAATAAGAACGATTGATCAAGTATCACTCCAGAGATTCCTATCACCGACGTACCTAACACAAAGCTACAAAGCGAACCTATATTTGCGTTCAAAAAGCGTAGGCTTAAGGAGTACAAAACATTCTTTTGGCACATTGAATCTGGTATTATTGCATTGGCTGGCAATAAACTGTACTTCCTAAGCGGTGCAATACAGCAGACGATTTAGAACGAAGTAAGCAACAGTTCAAAACGTAGTATCATTTGCTTATCTAATTCATGGCGTCGCGCTACATTAAGTGGATGACAACTCTTCACATCACCTACAGATACACAGGCAACTTCCAATCGCTTATGGTTATCAGAACTGGCTCGTCCAAGCGATACATTAAGTAGGGACCACCACTGTCGTACGAAGCTTCCGAAACGCGACGTCGGTGTGACAACTAGGTATTGTTATTGCCCAAAAATGCGTTTTCAAAATGAGGCAGCAGAATTTCACCAGTTGGTACTGGAGAACAGGCATTCCAGCGTGACGTTCACAATCGCATTAAGACTCGTAGTTCTCGCAGGTCGACTATAATGTTGCGAACGTCCACCCAAAGCACCACTGATTGACTTGCGTTAGCTTTTTGAGGGTACCTTTTTCGTTCTTCCTGAGTAACTGTATAGGCCATGACTGAATGGGTAGCACTTCGTGCTGTTGTACTGAGGGAACAGGGTTCGAAATCAGTCATCGGTTTGAGAGAGTATGTGGCTGTGGGAAAGCGCCACTCAACAATGACAAAAAGAAAAGCACCCCGACACTTCATCAAGCTGCGCCAAAAATTAACTCGGTATGTGCTGCACCTCATCAACATCCTTCACGCCAACGCTTCAGCGAGCTGCGGTGAAATGCGCAGGCTAAGCGGCACTCTTCAATGAAAACTCTCCGAAACTTGGGTCACTGAGTATGTGCCTCGGAGTCTTCGTCAAGGAAAGCAACAATGTTCAGGGTTCGCAGGCACTGGAACGCCATGCTTCTCGTCTCGGAGGCCAAGTGTGGACTTCTCAGCAGTGCCACTAGATGGCGTAGCGTGTCCAGAAGGAAGCGCTTCCCGCATGACGTGTTTCTCAGCGTTGGTATCCAACAGGGGGCCATGTATTTCAGACGCCACGCCCAGGCTTCGCGGCAGCGGCGCCAGGTGGCGCCGAGTGTTCTCAAAGGAAGCTCGTAAGACGAGTCCCGCTGCAGCACACGCCTCAGACATAACGCGTCTTGACGGCGGCCTTACGCCGCTTCGGTATATTGATCCAATGTTGAACTCATTATTGTCGAAAGTGATTGTCAGATGGGTGCTTCTGAATTTTCTTTGTTGGCTATTCACAGCACATTTTCTAGCAACCTTCGAAATAACAGCGACATAAAGTAAGAAACGCTGAGTTAGCCACACATCCTCTGGGAGAAAATTGCTGTTCATGTTATGGGTTGTACTGGCCTTTACAGACTCCTGATAAATTTTGAAACGGAAATGCTACGACTTAAAAAAATTCCATATAGAACATTGTACTGATGTGAGAATTAGCAGCGTATTAGACCAACGCCACATTTAACTCCTGATAAAAGCTAATTGTGCAAGAACACCTTCGTAGGTTGACTTAGGTGCACATTAAAGATGTAGGGTAGGATGAAATATATCTCGAACGCTATACTAAGCCGCTCCTTTTATCCCTCGTGCAGATTTTGGAGGCAAAACGCTATGTTTCCATTAAATCGAACTAAACCTATAACAAAAAATTGTCTGCAATCTCACCACTCACATCCTGACTAAAGCTGTGTTAATATTTTGGTGGGTTCTAGTCAGTGCTTTCTTTATTTCCGTAGGTACCCTAGCATAGACATTTTAACTAATATGTTTAGAGAAAATTTTAATATTGCCATATTTAATATTATTGAAGCATGATTGACAAAGTGGAGGGGAGCCGCTGAATCCACAATGCGCTTTCTGAGAACCGAAAGAGCGGCAAAGAACAGTCGTCGACGATGGCGATAGTCTCGAATTTGAAAATGGACCGAAGCTCTTTAGGTGTTCGCAATTCCACCCCTTCCGTCGCTTATTCTTCATAAAGAAAGTGTAAGAGCGGGAACACGTGACTCGCGCGGAGCGCCTTCTTTAGCATCAGCGGCGAAAGCGGATGGTGGTGAGGGTGGTGAAAAACGTTTATTTCCAATATTTTACAGTGGTTTTTCCGGCTTCAGATGGAGTCTTCCGTCTTCTCTTCAGGGTCGCTTCCCATAGTCCAGGGCTCCGCTGAGGGTAGCTGCCCTGCGTGCACGCATTACTAGTCCTTGCTGGACTTTCAGGCTGTCGCTGGATAGCATCCCCTCCCACTGTTCCGGACTCTGGTTTTCAATCATGGCGGAGTATCGCATGCGCACTGGGTCCGATGCCGCAGCCAGCGCTGCGGTTCCAAATGTGGCATCGGTGCACGCTCCCGCCGTACGCCTTAGTAATGGCGTCTTCGGCGACCGCGTGTCAGCGCCTATAGACGGCGCACGCTATTATGGCGCCATCTCGTAGCGGGTCGTCGCCGTGAAGCATATCTCATGTGCTACGCCGGCACTCGCCGTACTCTCCTCCCCCACTTTACTCCTCACGCTCTCTTCTCTACCGTCATCTTTTATGCTACGCTGCGTTTCGTTCCTTCGTTCTGCCGGATACGTCGATGCCGAGGCCGACGCTAACGCAGGAACGGGCGCCCAGAAGCTGCTTTCTAATATTACGTATAAAACGATCACAGGGATAACAGCTGCTTCGGGATTACAACCGGGCCACAACACTTGGCTTTCCAAGTGACATTTACTTGGATGAGAGACTGTAGCGAGCTGAAATTAGGGCAGGTGGATCATGTATTCATTGGGACATTCATTGTCACTCGTGGGCCCCCGTCAGCATAGTTTGAGCGTTCAGGTACAGAAACGTAGACATACCTCTATCAGAGTGCTTAAGTCATAGACAAAAAATTTCACGTGAGGTGTTGGATATTGTAAGGATGCAGTAGTAGTCAACAACAATTAAGTAGCAGATGATACCATCTATCAAGCAACAGAAACGTTTAGTTGTCAATGTGGATGAGGACAAACCGCATTCACAACCTGATTCAATGCTTGAAAACAATGCAAATCCGATACGATACGATGTTGGAATCTATTTCATGTGATGCTTTCATAAAGCAGCGATTAGTAGACATAGGCAATAATCGAAAGAAACTGTTAGAATTGGCAAAATTTCGACACAAAGCGTTCAATGTGACGTGTAACAAGATTTGCATCAAGAACAATGTGTCCGATTTAAGTTTCCCAAATTACTGTGATTATGAACTTGGCGTTACTTATGAACGGGCTTCCCTTACAGGCGTCGATGCCCGTCCGGATACCCTGTCGGCGTTCTTGCGCATGCATGCTACAGACGCGACTGTGTTTTGCTTACGAACATAAGTATTTCATCAAAACAGGAAGATTTGAACGCCGTCATCGACGTGAATAACACGAATGTCGTATTGATGACTGAAATCTGACTTTCTTGAGAATGTGATAGCGATTGGCTTTTTGATTGATGGAAGCGTTTTAGTGCTTACTGACAGGACAGACCTCAAGGAATAATAGGTCGTGTTTTGATTGCTATTGCAGGTAACCTTGTTTCTTCTTGTATTGGCTCTGCTAGCGACTTCTAACCGGCATGAGTTGAACTTTGTCTATTGGTTAGAAAGATTAGCTTGGATATTTGCTGTCGTTTTCCATGTAGAAGTAATTGTTAATTACATTTATATCCAAAAGCACTACGTTATCCAAGTGTTCCTATAGTGATTCTGGTGATTCCAATTACAGAAATATTGTTTGGTCAACTGCGTTTGCACACTTGCTTGTTTTTGACACAGTGCTGCAATTTCTCCAGCTTGAGTAATGATTATAACATAAAAAAAAGTCATTACCCTATCAACCCACATATTGTCAGCTACTTCGAGTGTATAAGATTTGATGCTTACTATGGCACGTGATATTGTATTTCTGTTTATTTTCTTCTTCGTATGAGTGACCACGCACTTCATTTCTCAGTGAATGTAGCACTTGAGCATCATATAAGTCGTACTAAACTTATCCAAAATATGGAGCTGCTGACTTTCGTGCTATTATTCACGATTGTATGTATTCATGAATAAAATGTCGCAGGGCTTCTCTTAGCAATCTGTTAATACGAACCAGAGGTTATTTCGAGACAATGTTGCGTCCCTCATAGAAGAGTTTGTTCGACTAAGGCTAGGGACGTTGAATAAGTACGCGCCTTGGTTTAGCTAGTCACTGAAGAGATGATCGAACTTCGAAAAATAAATGTTTTGTTCTGCTAAAGATTTTAATTCACTGTCATGCTGGTAAATCTTCATCATTCAGTAAATGCCGAATATAAAAGACACACAAATCTAAGGAGGACTCATTATTAAATAACAAACTTACTCTCAAACGAAGCAACCATTCGCGACAGCTTGGTACGATCGTAAACAAAAGCGATACTCGTGGCATAACCTTAAAAACAGTGTGTAGAAAATTTAACCCCAGCGAAGGGTGCATAAGCTTCTTAAGTGCAATGCTTTCATCTGCATTCTGCAAACGTTGCACTTTTGGTAGTCCCGACTATCCTGCCTCTAAACTTCTCCCGATGCATTCAATTCGATTTCATTCGGCAGTTATTGTTAACATATTTGGAAACATAGGAATGTCCTCGACAAAAGCATGGACAACATCAATTGTATACTTCTCTTTCATACCAAAATACGCAGCTACATTATCTCTTGGAATGTATTTGCGTAATCGCTTAAAAGTGGCTGTTATTATGATGATTGTAATGTAGGGAGTGTTATCTCCTTTTCAAGTGTGGAGACAACACTCTGCTAATAATTGTCGTAACATATCAATAGACAGCATACTGTGCAAAATTATGTAACATATCATTTCCTCTCAAATAGCAAGGTTTAAGCATGGTAATTCATTTTTGTAAATAATTCTCAGGACGCATTCCTCACAGCATTCTGCTGTGAACCGCAACTCTTCTGTTTTCCTCATGATTTACGTTCCATTCCAGACAAAGGGTCCCCTAAAACACAGTTTCAGATTACTTTTCGGAGACATTTGGCATCATAACACATGAATTGCTATGTCCTATATAACGCGGATTCAATCTCGATAACAAAGTTCTTGCATGGCTAAAAGGTATATTGACAAATTTTTCCCAATTAGTAACAGCTAATAAAATGATGTACTGTGATTCCTTGGTCCCCTCAAGCGTACCGCAAGGCTCCATAATAGGTCCTCTGCTATTTTTCATTTTCATTATTAATATGAAAAGAAACGCTACCTCGTCCGTTGGTCAGTCTTTTCACCGATGACTCCGTCATATATAGACAAATTACAGTAACATCGATTCCGCCATCCATGACTGTGATATTACGGGGGTTTAGGAGCAGTGACAGTTGTGAAACATGAAAATGAACATTAAAAATGGTAATCAACGCAGGCTCGCCAGCAACACAATATTGATCCAAATGAACATATTAAGAGCACTAATTTGTAATGTGTGTTCATGCAAGTACAGTGGCGTGTCCATCTCTTATAAGTTATGTTAGAAAACTCACATGGATTGTACAAGTAACAATTTCATGCGTGTGTTAGATTACTTCCGCAGAAATTTTATCAGTTGCTGGTATCCCTCAAGTTCCATATATATATTTGAAACATTGGTCCGAACTAAACCATAATATGATGCAGCTATATGGCATCCGGGTCTCGAATTCTTCATAGCTGACTTAGCGGTGGTGAAAAGCCGTGCACCAAGTTTTATTCTTTGCGACCATCATGGCATCGCTGGTGTTACACATATGAAGGAATCAATTGCCTAACCTAGCTTTTATCACTGCAGAAAAAGTTTTTTCTCTTTGTTGATTTCATAAGATTAATCATAATTGATTCGTTAAGGATAGGCTGCTAACAAAACCATCCTATAGTTCCACACGCATTGCTGACCTTCAAGAAGTAGGTATTCCATTTTGCAACAGTATAAATTACTATGATTCATTTATTGCCAGTACGTGTTCGTGTTGGATTCGCCTTCTACGCTATGTTCGAGATAACAATTCCTGAAGAAATGCCGCTGCAAACATTCTTTGTCAATATCTCCCTAACTGTTCCATCACTAATATTGCCATTTTCAATATTATTACATTTTTGCTATTGCGGCTGCTATTCTATTGTATCTATAGATACTGTACCTACTTTCTATCCTAGTGCTCCATGGCTTCGATTGTAGCTGAATAAATGACCAAATGAAACTACAAAATGCTCTCAATTTGCTAATTTCGCTCCTGCGTCCTTGGCGCAAAGGAAATCGGCGCACTCATGCACGTGAGAAATCTCCTATTGGCTTACATTTCAACATTTCTTCTCATTTATAATAAGTGTACCAGCCGCTTTATGGCCGACGCTTCGTAGTGCGCATGTGCCACAGTATGCAAATTGCTATCCTTAACGGGGGACGACCATCGCAAAGAGATAGTCGGCGTTGTCACAATATTTAGCGTCCAAATCTCTGCCAATCTCCTGTTGGCCTCGTGTGCTGTTGCCCTACCCGCTTGTTTGGGCATGTTCTATTTTATGGAAATTATCGTGATCATCATTGTCAATGACACCCTTCGTGACACATCCCTCGTATGCATGTGCCTTAGGAGGAATTAATAATCATTATGAACTCGCGCCGATCAACTCAAACAGCTACATGTTGACACGATATGTGCCGCCCACTTCTTGGCCAGTAACGAAGATTAGTAATCTCGCGGGGCGTATGTGCCGCAGTGTGGAAACCGCCATCATGAACACATGGAATTAGATGTCACCTCTTTGGGATCGTAGGTCCTTATCTGCCACATCGCTGTCATTACTTCGGCTTCAATTGGCACTCATCAGAAATGCTACGGATTACATTTGGGGTACGACTGAGAACTACAGACAATTTTTTCATCAGACCCGGCACTTTGCGTACACAGTAGCACCGCCTATGGGCAGTTGGCATGATGACTTGGGCTAGCCTTCTGCCTTATAGCTCAGGTATGCGCTCAGCGGTTGTACCTGGTAACTGTTCACGCGTCGCGCGGTATATTAAGTAAGACAAGGAGTATTCTACATGGAAAACTGTTCTGTGAGACGGACTAAATCGATTTAAGTAGGGATGGCCGAAGTCTTTGCGGTGTTGAGGCGGACGGGACAACCAGCACAAGCACGTACCCAAGGCGGGTTGGCCGAGGGGTCCCGCACCCCCTCCCCCAAATTAAGCGGCATGCCCCCCGCCTTCCCTGCCCACGCCACCACTCCTCACACACATTCCTAAAGCGCCGCCTAATCAATGTTGAGACTTAACAACTATTCGGCGGTCAACATTTTGCTGCCTTTGCCACTCCTTTTGGATTGCGGTAGTTATTGGCATCTCCATGGGTGTGAACGCCACTTTTATCATCGATTCGGTGCTCACGCGAATAACTCGAGATGCATTCAGTTATCGACACCTATTGCAACTGTCACTCACGTTGCTGTTGCTTCGTTAGTTCAACCTTCTTTGTTTATACTAATCCAGGGTCTAGGAAAGGGATTCGGTTTGTAATCAGTTGGCGTGTATTTGACGAGAGGTACTTCACAAAACACGCAGAATTCCGGATGACCGAGGGATCGGCCAGTTTTAGCGAGGCAAGGTGGACTTCTAAAAAAGTGGAAACTTCGCTTTGTCAAGTGTTCCTTTCAGTTACGATGACCCGCAACAAAATCTCCGGTTTGTGGGCCTTCACAGAGAAGAATACGTTTAACTGTCCCTCTTTTGCTTTTTTAGCACGCTAGTGAAGGCTTTCGAGGCTTAAAGCACCAAGAAGCGCCCCTGCCTTTTCCTTCACATTCGCTACACTATCGTTCACTTCTTTAAAGTTCTTACAAATAGCGGAACTTGCCTTTTCCCGATAAACCCTTATAGGCATCACCGGAAAAGATCCTTCTTTGTCCGAAACAGCGATCCTTAACCCATTGTTAACTAGATAGTCTACACTTTTATCCAACAGTTGAGCTTTACCGCCTTTAGTTTTAGGTTTAGTTGTCGACCGGTCGGATAGCCAAAAACGTCGGACAGCCTGTCTTTAAACAACTCCCAGCTGGTGAGGTCTTTTTTCGTCTGTGTAAAACCGCGTTCGCGGTGTTTCGTCGAGGTAGAACACGACATTGGCCTGCATTATGGCCGGATCCCACCTGCTCACCTTGCTGACGTGCAGATACATCTTCAATCATTATTCTACGCCAACACCATCGATGCCAGTGAACTTGCCGGGTTCCCGCGGTGCAGGCAGAGCAACTTACTAGGTTTGCGTAGTCGGTAATGCGGCTGCACACGCGGTACCTTCCGGTGGAAGCATGTTCCCAGGCTGGGTGAGACGTCCGCTGCGTAGCTCCGTTACGAAGACGCGTACCCAGCACGTCCACCAAAATCCCACGGGTATAAAACTATTTACACGATCTATTTACAAGAGGTATGATCATCCCGACAGGCTGTTCCCACTTCGCCGCCTTCACCCTCGTCGACATTGTGCTCTTCTCCCACTATTATCTCTAGTTTTCTTTTCCATGTAATAAAACATAAAAAAGTCCGCAGTGTGGTGGCTACATATGATCCCGTACCTGAATGGATTTCGCGTCTGGACGCTTGTGTTTATTGGCCAGAATTTTGAACTGCCATTGGACTGGATACTATGGGTGAATTTTTTTCTCATGTATGATCTGTGGGGATGCGTGACTCTCACGCCTCCCCTGAGATCTAGTTTTCCCGCATGGCTCGTCTCCTGTAGTGCGGCTTCGCCGCGCACGCGGCGGTCGGAGTGGTACAGGCGCAGTGCGAGAGATGGCGCGAGTGTGGCGCTGCTAACGCCGCCGACAGGCGAGGTTACTTGGGCGCCGAAAGGAAGGCGCTTGGTCTCTTGGGGTCGAGACAGCAAGCAGCACGGACGTGCCGGGGCGCGCGTGGAGCGACGCTCTTCCCCGGCGGGTCGGCGCGCGGCGTGGACGTCTCACGCGCGCGCGCGGCAACCCATGCTTCCGCGAGACCGCCTCGCGTGGCCGCCTGCGAACGCGCCACCGTTGGCGTGACCGAACACGCGAACGACCAGGCGTTGGGATCCAGCATGGGGCGAACATATTCGCTCGCTTCCGGTCGCGGTGAGTCGGACTTCTGGATTTGTCGCGCGCCCATCGGCATGTTTTGCGGATAGCAACTCGGCTAGCAGGCATTGATTTATGAAAGGTGCAATAAATGCCCTTGTGATTGCTTGCACTACTGTGTTGTCGTTCCTTTGCCCCAAGAGCAGCGGGTGTGAGAGACCCCACATCTGGCTGCCCAACGTGGGACTCTTGGGGCATCGCACGATAGTTTTAACAGTTTTGCTTCGTTCGAGACCTTTGTTTGAACCGAAGCGTAGGTCTAGCGTGAATTTTGATCGCTAGCGTCGGCGGCGTGCTTTCTTGAGCGAGGTGATGGTGGCTGTAGTGTGTTTGAACATGTCCACATGCTAAGCCTTTTCGCAAGTGTTTTTTAATGACATTCGTCAGTACGAGAGCCACGTGGTCTGCATCCTGGGAGAGCGAGGCTGTCCGCCCGCGGAGCAGTGGCAAGCCTGAAGCGAGTGAGTACGGAAGCCTCGTGGGTGGTCCGAATTTCTCATGTAAATAGCTTCTCCTATCTCTTTGACTCTGATGAAGTCGCGGCTCTGGGAGCCGGGTGGCCGCGGGCCACGGGTGCCACTACGGGCTGACTGGTTGCGGCCTGGCGCCGGGCGCTCCGACACCGTCTGGGACGGTGGGCGCCGTCAACTCGGATGCTGCGTGCACCGAGCGGAGTAGGACCACCTCACCGAGCTAACGTCTCCTCGCGGCTGCCTGTATTGCGCTCATTTTGGGTGTTGTTTTTGGATGCCGGTTGTTGTCAGGGTAGCGACGCTTTAGGCCTAAGGCTTTACGCAGCTGCCTGTCGCACGTGGAGGGACACAACCTGGTGGACCGTGGCGTTGAGGTGTTGCAAGTTGCTTCCCTCATTCTAGTTAGCCTCGCACGAATTGAAATTACTCGTTCGACTCAAGAAAGCGAGCTTCGTTCACGTGAACTTCGCATCTGAGTAGCTGCCCGATCTTTTGCTAGCCGAGTTGAACATCGTACCACGTGGGCGATGCGCATGCAGAATTCCTCTCCCTTGCACTACTTTAGTGTTTGCCGAGTGTGTTGAGTGTACGCAGTGTGAACGGAGTCACCCCTGGTCTGCCGTCAGCTGCACATAGTCTGCGCTGCTGCCCCGGACTACGATAGAGCCACCCCGGGCGATGGTGATGCTGTGGCCAGTTCGGCGCAGCGACTTCGGCGGCCTCCTGTATCCAGCTCGCAACCCTCGGCGGCGGACAAAAGAGCCGGCGGTCACCGACAGCTACGGCGGCTCTTCCCAGCAGGGCGCGTCGGCGCGAGCGACGCTTGTTCGTACAGACTACTGCGTCGTCGTCTCCGGAGTCCTGGCCTGGCATCGTGCCGTCGAGTCTGCAAAGCTGCCGCTGTGACCGGTGGACGCCAGCGGTGCACCCAAGGACAATGTCGGCTCGCATGCTATGGACAGCGTGGACATTTCCTCGGCGCGGCCACTGTTTAATGTTCTACCTTGTTCGCGAAGCACAGTTTGATGTTAGACCGTGTCACATGTCTCGCCGGAATATGTAGTGATTTAAGGTTGGGGGGATGTGGGGATGCGTGACTGTCACGCCTCCCCTGAGATCTAGTTTTCCCGCATGGCTCGTCTCCTGTAGTGCGGCTTCGCCGCGCATGCGACGGTCGGAGTGGTACAGGCGCAGTGCGAGAGATGGCGCGAGTGTTGCGCTGCTAACGCCGCCGACAGGCGAGGTTACTTGGGCGCCGAAAGGAAGGCGCTTGGTCTCTTGGGGTCGAGACAGCAAGCAGCACGGACGTGCCGGGGCGCGCGTGGAGCGACCCTCTTCCCCGGCGGGTCGGCGCGCGGCGTGGACGTCTCACGCGCGCGCGCGGCAACCCATGCTTCCGCGAGACCGCCTCGCGTGGCCGCCTGCGAACGCGCCACCGTTGGCGTGACCGAACACGCGAACGACCAGGCGTTGGGATCCAGCATGGGGCGAACATATTCGCTCGCTTCCGGTCGCGGTGAGTCGGACTTCTGGATTTGTCGCGCGCCCATCGGCATGTTTTGCGGATAGCAACTCGGCTAGCAGGCATTGATTTATGAAAGGTGCAATAAATGCCCTTGTGATTGCTTGCACTACTGTGTTTTCGTTCCTTTCTCCCAAGAGCACCGGGTGTGAGAGACCCCACAGCTCTTATGTAATGCAACTGTATTGGTTTAACACTAATGATAATTTCATGCAATAAAAAAAAACTGACAGTGGTTGAATTGTTTAGCGTGGCGGTCTCGCAACCCGGATGTGGATGGTTTGAATCCGTAGCCTGAGAACCAATTCTTTTTTATTTTCACGCGGCTTGTGTGTGTGTGTGTGTTCTTTTTTTTCTGTACGGCAACAGCAACACCGACGCCGACACGAGGGATGCAATACAAGCTTGGCTTGAAAAGAACTATCGATAACATTTGAAATGCTTCCAGTACATGTCGGCGCGTCCTGTGGTCACCCGATAAAGATAAACACCTACACGTTTCAATATCCCCCTACCCGCCGCGGTTGCTCAGTGGCTATGGTGTTAGGCCGAGCACGACGTCACGGGATCGAATCCCGACCATGGCGGCCGCAGTTCGATGGGAGCGAAATGTGAAAACACCCGTGTACTTAGATTTAGGTGCGCATTAAAGAACCCCAACTGGTCGAAATGTCCGGAGTCCTCCACTAGGGCGTGCCTCATAATCAGAAGGTGGTTTTGGCACGTAAAACCCCATAATTTTAATTTTTGTTTCAATATCCCGCTCTTAAAGACGCGTCATCGCAATGTTACGAACAAAAAGGAAAACAAAACCATGCACAATAAAGAAATAAGAAACTAAGTTTGTCAGGCGGCGTAGAAACGCTTAAGACGCACCACGTGGTTGACGTTAGATAATGGGCGGCACTGCTGTGATTGCGAAATGCCGTCTGGCATGACCTCATAGTTCAATGCGCCGGATAATCTGTGGACCCAAACGCGGTCGCTGGGCATGTACTCGGCGTTGCGTCGTCGAAGATTGTAGTGTCAGCTGTCGATCCTCTGCTAATTCTTGATGCACAGGCAGGCTACGTGTCCGGCTTCTTCTGTGCGCTGAATATAGGCGGCGACATCGATATTCTCTTCCTCAGTGACGCGCGGCAGCATTGCGGTGAGAGTCGTCGTCGGATTCTTGGCACAAACCAGCGTGAATGTAGGGATCTTCGTTGTCTTCTGCGCAGCCACGTTGTTGCTTCGTTGGAGTAGATGCGATAGAATCCCATAGGACAAACACACTGCCGGTTTCCACAATTTCCTTGGTGTATGCGACCCTCATGCCTTTGCTGGTGTGCTTACTTCCTGGTTGAAGTTGGTCAGCAACACTTTCCTTTTCCCTCCGTACAGTCGAGCGATCCCTCTTGCGGCCCAAATTTCACGGTCATGCAGTAGATGTTGGTTCCTCTGGATGACGACTTCTACGTCTGGGGGTGTTTCACTGCCGATGGAAATGACAATGCTGGAGCGAGGCAGGAGTCTGATTAGGCCCTCAAGTACACGCAAGGCACGCTGGCTGGAACGCCTCTCCTTCTATGTCACTTGTCTGTGGACAGCGTTATCGACTTCAACCTCAGGTTGATGATTGCGCCGTGTTGGTTCAGAAAGTCCATGCTTAGGGTTATGTTTCGCGGGCACAGTTGGGGGACAACGAGCGCTGCAGGGTAGGTTAGGTCCGGTCATAAACTCCAATTCTTGCCGTGCAGATTCCCATCGGTGTTATGAGGTGTCCTCCAGCTGTCCGAACTCGAGGGCCGTCCCACGCAAGATTGACCTCATTCCACTTGACGGTGAATAATCCACAGATGACGGATTAGTTGGCTCCAGTGCCTACAAGCGCGTTGACTTCATGGCCGTCAAGAAGCACGCCGAGGTCGGTGGTTCTTTGTCTTTCTTGCAGTTAGGTCTTGGCGTCTGGTCAGAGCGGCGTCGTGTTAACTTATTACTGGCACGTGGCGTCGTCAGGTCGTTTTTTTGTCGGCGTATTCTTAGCTTCCATGTTTCGTCGGCATGGCGATGTGTCACTGCGTCGTCGAGAAAGATCTTGAAGCGTGGTCGTCAGCGGGGAAGGATCTTCGGCTATTCGACGTGCAGTAACCGCACTTCCATCGGTTGCTGCTTTTAGTTTTCTGAATAGGGGCTTACGAACCGGCCCCTGGCTGGGCTAGTGTATGGCCGGCGCTGCTGGACAGGTAGCGTCGTGATGACGTCGAATGAGGAGGACGTCGGGGTCTGCAATGCACTCCGGCGATGTAGTCCGCGATGTCACATGACCGCTCGCCAAGCTGTGGACGTGGCGCATTGAGGGCGAACCCTCGTAGGCCCATCTCGCGGTAGGGGCATCGGCGGTAGACCTGGCCCGCTTCTCCGCAAGTAGCAGAGCGGGCCGTGGTCTGCAGTGCGCCATACATATGTCTTCCATGGGTATCTGTGCTACGCGACAGCAGGGCGAGCTGGCGTCTGCGTCCTGGCGGCGTCTTCCAAACAGAAGTAAACATGGTGCAGTCTGTCATCGTTGTTCCAGTTGAACGTAGCGGCTGTTTCATACGATTGCAGCCAGCTTTTCGAGTCTTGAAATGACGATCCGCGTAAGGTGGGTGGTTCCCTGGGCTGCTACAACACGATCGGTTTAGGCGGAACTGGAGCTGTAATCTTGTATGCTGTCGTGGCCTCTCACTCCCTGGTCTTCCCGGGAAGGAATGCCTGCTCGGCGGTAAGCTTCGAAGTCTGAGCTAGGTCGGGGATCCGGGGAAACGTTGGCGGTGTCCTCGGGTTTCGGGCTTGGATCCTGGCTTTGCGGAGGCGTTCAGTACATGTACGCACAAGCACGTCTGCCAGATGTCACGTAGTAGTGACAATAGAGAAGCAGAAAAACTGTGAATGACGAAACTAATAATTTATTGGGCGAACCTGTGCCAACAAAAACAAGTTACAATGAAAGCTCGACGATAGCGGCGAACACAGTCGGTGATCTGCGAAATCTAATCTGCAGGTCCAGGGCATCGACATTTATGCATGAGTCATCGAAGGTTCCAGATTAATCGCTGGTGCTTGCTTGTTTCCCAGAAAGTACTATACTCGCGGACAACTTTCTCTGGCTCTCAATGGAAAGCTGAGGATGCTTGGATGCTGCACAGGTGTTACCAGGCCAAGTAGGCCAGCAGCGTTTCACAGTGCTTTTGGTTGCTCGGAACAGACGCTGAATCGACACTGCGTGCACGTGCGACGGTTTCGCGTCTCCTCAGACGCGGAACCGAAAAACTGCAAAATAAGTTAACCTTTACACTCAGTGGTATGTTCTCTCTTATTTAACAGTTGCTAATAGGGTCATTATCATCATCATCATTAGACTGGTTACGCCCACTGCAGGGCAAAGGCCTCTCCCATACTTCCCCAACTACCCGGGTCATGTACGAATTGTGGCCATGTTGTCCCTGCAAACTTCTTAATCTCATCCGCCCACCTAACTTTCTGCCGCCCTCTGCTACGTTTCCCTACCCTTGGAATCCATTCCGTAACTCTTAATGACCATCGGTTATCTTCCCTCCTCATTACGTGTCCTGCCCATGCCCCCCATTCATATTTCTTGATTTCAACTAAGATATCATTAACTCTCGTTTGTTCCCTCACCCAATCTTCTCTTTTCTTATCCCTTAACGTTACACCTATCATTCTTCTTTCCATAGCTCGTTGTGTCGTCCCCAATTTAAGTAGGACCCTTTTCGTAAGCCTCCAGGTTTCTGCCCCGTACGTGAGTACTGGTAAGACACAGCTGTTATAAACTTTTCTCTTGAGGGATAATGGCAACCTGCTGTTCATGATCTGAGAATGCCTGCCAAATGCACCCCAGCCCATTCTTATTCTTCTGATTATTTCAGTCTCATGAGCCGGATCCGCAGTCACTACCTGTCCTAAGTAGATGTATTCCCTTACCACTTCCACTGCTTCACTACCTATTGTAAAGTGCTGTTCTCTTCCGAGACTGTTAAACATTAGTTTTCTGCAGATTAATTTTTAGACCCACCCTTCGGCTTTGCCTCTCCAGGTCAGTGAGCATGCATTGCAGTTGGTCCTCTGAGTTACTAAGGAAGGCAATATCATCAGCGAATCACAAGTTACTAAGGTATTCTCCATTAACTCTTATCCCCAATTTTTCCCAATCCAGGTCTCTGAATACCTCCTGTAAACACGCTGTGAATAGCATTGGAGAGATTGTATCTCCCTGCCTGACGCCTTTCTTTATTGGGATTTTGTTGCTTTCATTATGCAGGACTACGGTGGCTGTGGAGCCGCTATATATGTCTTTCAGTATTTTTACATACGGCTCGTCTACACCCTGATTCCGCAGTGCCTCCATGACTGCTGAGGTTTCTATTGATTCAAACGCTTTCTCGTAATCAATGAAAGCTATATGCAAACCTATATATATATAAAGCTATATATTCCGCACATTTTTCTATCACCTGATTGATAGTGTGAATATGGTCTATTGTTGAGTAGCCTTATGTTTTATCTTGCCCAGCCTAGACTAACGTCGATTAAAGCGCGGGACTCCATTCCAGAAACCATCTCCCTTGTGCGCGTTTTGCCTCCATAGCTTTTCCTTCATAGCCTCAGAAATTTGTCCGCGAGTGTGCACAATTCGCGTTGTTCATACAGCCAAACTACACAAGCTTCGGTGACAACAGACAAATGATACAACCATCGATAACGTTCGTGAAGCTTCCAATACATGCAGGCGCGTCCCGCGCTTAGCGGTCACTCGATGAGCAAGCACTTGCGTCAATTGCAGGAAACGTATAGCAGTTACGGCGAAATTATATTTAGTAGCACACGCTGGCGAGATAGCACAGCCCTTCAGCTAAGGCCGAAGTAAGCACGAGCACAACGCCAGCCAAAGCCGCGGTCGTCGTCTCTGTAATTGTACAAAGCACCCGTCACACAAGCAACGGTGGCAATACCGTTATCCCCTCGCCTTCTACAGCGAATGGCGAGCAGAGGTGTAGCAGTTCTTGAGACGGGAAATATGAAGCATTTCAGGCGTCGGTGCAGTAGTTAGCGATGACGGGGCCAACGAGGACACCTCATTTGTCACGTCGGTCACTTGAAGGAAGATGCAGTGTGTGCAGTACAAGAGCAAGAGGAGTTTCTCGGAGAGTCCGTCACGACGAAAAGGTGTCGAGAGTAAGACGAGGGACTCATGCCTGAAGTGCACATACCAGTGGCAACGGTCATAACTGTTCTTTCGGATAACGTGAAACGCGAACATGTGATTATGTGCAATTTTTCGGATGATTTCCGCGACAGCAAGGGCATCACATATGTAGACGCTTCTCGAAACCACATCAGAAGGGAGCAGCGTGTTGGAGTGGAGACGAGAGTTACTTCCGGACCAAAGTTTCAAATCAGGGTAGCCGACACTGTCGTATCGAGAAGAGTTGTGTACGAATGTAAAGAATTGTTTGCGATGTCCCAGTCCTGATAATCACCAGACACATCCTCCAAAGGCGTTCCCTAAGTCAGTCGGATTGGGGATGCTGTGCAGTCATAAATGAAAGGCGAGTCGAGCACGAGCGCTGAAGTTCTTCCACAACTTTCGAAAGAGAGCAGTGGCAGCAAACGGTGATGAGCTCACGAGGGGCAGCGTGAGGTAGAAGTACATCGTGGACATCGGGGGCATAGCTGGTAGATTTAGCCGGCTCGATGGCGCATCTCGTGTCGCATTCTAATGTGTTACCAGAAGTCGACATGAAGAAATATCCTAGCAAGTCCATTGCGCGATAATAGGTGGTTAGGGACAGCAAAGGGCTGAAGGCGACCGTGTGAGAGGCAGGAAGGGTTCTTGCGACATTAGCAAAGTTCTCAAGAAGCAACGGAGCGCCGGGCGGATCGATATATGTCGGGCCATAAGAAAATCCGTCTCACGCGGTAAAATGTAAGGGCGACACCCAATGTGTCCGGCGGTTGAAAATAGAGAGTTTTAGTTTCACGTACGTAAAGGCTTTGCGTACTTAGAGCTCTTACGTGTCAGTAGTGCGTCTGCGCAGAACACAAAGGGTTTGCGTGAGTCTCGCGGCAGTACGTGAGACTCAAAAGTTTGCGTGCTTTCCTTGCGCACGTAGAGAGCTCCGCGCGGCGGTCTCGCGAGATCTCGAACAAGCGAGAGCATCATTGCGAGATGGCAGCCAAACACGCCGACAAGGTAGCTCCGCCCTTCGTTTTTCTAAAAACGACTTGGATTTATTGCGAGGATTCAGGGAGTGCAACCCCTTTGAGGACAGCGTCCGTTATAGCACCTCTAGGCCTTGCAAAGCTGTGTGAAGTGATTTTTAAAGAGAAATGGAAGAGATAAGTGCAGTGCCGTAACTGTCTCTCACAGGAGGACACCTCAACAGCACTGCACGCGGAATGGGTATGGGGAGAAAAAGATGGAGATAGTCACCGGGAGTAAAAAGGAGAGAGAGACCGGAATAGCAAAAAAAACGGCAATGTAGCTAAGCGTTTGCGAGGCCTACAGCCGGGCTCTGAAGTGTGTTGCTTCACAGAATTCCATCAATGCCGAAAATGCGCGCTTGGTGATGGAACTGGGAGCATTGGGGAAGCGTAGGCACTGCAGGGTGGTGGATGGCAGGCCACATCGGCGGTAGGAGGCGTACAGAGCCTCCCTGTCGGTCCCGAAGGCCGGGCAGTGACGTAGCAGATGCTCCAGTATCTCCACGCCGTCGCAGCTACGACACACGAGGCTGCTGGTTCCCGTGAGCCTGTGTGTGCGCGCCGCTGTTTTGTTGCAGCCGAACCGCAGGCGGAGAAGGAAGGCGCAGTCAGCCCGAGAGAGGCCCACACGCGGAAGCAGGCGTGGGGGCGTTCCCGATGCGACGCGCCGATCGGGGTGTTGCGCAGTGAGGCTGTGCAGAACCGCTGTCTTGGCCTCGTCGAAGCTCGTCACCAAGTGGGTGAGGGGAAAGCGCTCACCGTGCGCCGCCTTGGCGAGGGAGTCAGCCTCCTCGTTGCCTGGCAATCCGATGTGTGCGGGCATCCATTGAAGCGCCAGGTCACAGCCTTGATTCACGATGTGTCGCAGCTTGCAGCCAACTCGAACAACCAGGGACACTCCGGCGTAGTCCCTGGCCAGCATGCAAAGCGCCGCATGAGAGTCAGTGAGAATGGCTGCTGACACAATGTGCGGATGTTCCAAAAGGAGGTCGGCAGCGAGATCGATGGCGGCGAGTTCGGCAACTGTCGACGACGCGGCAAAGCGCAGTCGGCACTGGCGCGTTTCCGAGATGTCCGGTGCCGTGCAAGTCGCAGCACTGGACCCGTCCGGCGTCACCGAGCCATCGGTGTAGACGAGTAGTCGTCCTGCCAGTCGCTCGTGCAGTAGGGAGGCGGTCTCCTGTCTCATGGCGCACACCGCAGTTCGGCGCTTTGATGCGACGCCAGGCACCGCGATGTTCACGTCGAGCAGACTGGAGTAGTACGGCAGGCAGACGAACTGTGGCGACGACACGATGAGCTTTGAGAACTCGGTGACGCGCTTGCCCATTCCCGAGTTCTGCAGGGAGTGGAGTCTGCAGACGAGCCGCCAGCCTGTGGTGAGCGCTGCAGGCGCTCAATTTGGTGGAGCGCCTGCTTTCCCGCACGAAGCGATGGCGGCCAGTTGCCCACTTCCGCGAGTGTCGCCCCTACTTGGGAGCAGCGAGGGAGGCCGTATAGTTCTCGCACCGCAGTACGGTGCGCCATGTCAATAGCATTCCAAATAGCCGCTCGAGCGTTGGTGGTGGGGAGGGCGTAGAGTGCATTCGATGTGGCCACAGAGTTGTACACGCGCAGTGCGAGTTGCGGCGTGCATCCGTGTCCACGCGCGAGAAGAGAGCGCGTGGCGCTGGCGACTTTCCTTGATTGCTTGCAGATGTGGAGACGGCCGCGTTGAAGTTGACGCGGCAGTCGATCTGCAGGCCGAGGTAATGGACGCTCTTGCGCCACGGTAGAGGGCAACGGCGCAGAGTCAGCGGCGGCGCTTCGGAACGTGCACGCGTTCCTCGCGGGTGTACCAGTCGTGCCTCTGTTTCGGTCGCCGACAGCGGGAGACCGATGCTTCCCATGTACTGGTCCACCGCGTCAATTGCAGTCTGGACAGATGCACGCACCTGATAGCCGACTTGAGTAGGGCCAGTCGCAAAGAGGGCGATGTCGTCAGCGTAGGTTGCCACCCGTACTTCGTGCGGCATCGCTTTTGGGATGTAGCCCGGAAGTCGCGCGAGGGCAAGATTAAACAAAAAGGGGCTCAAAACACTGCCCTGCGGAACACCAGAAAACACACTGCGCGGCCGGCTCAGCACACCACCGACCCCCGCCCGAAGCGTGCGATCAGACAAGAAGGCTCATACGTAGTCCAGTAGCCGGTCGGTGATGCCGAGCTCGTGCAGCGCACTGACGATCGTACAATGCGGCAACCCATCGAAGGGGCCCTGTACGTCAAGCAGGACGTGGTATACGGCCTTCCGACGCCCCGCCGCCTGCTCCAGAGTAGCGACAACCTCGGCCAGGGCGTCAGCCGTTGCGCGCAGCCGGTGGAAGCCGCTCTGCTCGGGAGCGAATGCGTCGAGTGCCGCCGCAATCCACTCCAGACGACGAAGTGCCATGGCTTCGAGTGTCTTACCGGCGACAGACGTGAGTGAAACCGGGCGGTAGGAGCTCACGCTGCTTCGCGGTTTGCCATTCTTGAGGAGTGGTACCACGGTTGCTTGTTTCCACTCGGGAGGGACGACGCCGGTGCGCCAGACGTGGTTGTACACCTCCAACAGCGATGGGAGCTGCTCGTCGTCGATGTTTCGCAGCGTCTGGTAGGTGATCCCATCCGCGCCCGGCGCAGAACGTCGCCTACGACCGTTGAGCAGGCTGCGAAGCTCGCTCAAGGTGAAGTCTTCCGTGCACAGCGCCTTCACCTGCTGCAGAATTCCGTTCATCGGGAAGTAGCGCAGCGGCGCGAGGAGAGCGGCTTTGTTGTGCTCAGTAAGCTCTGGAAGCTCGAAAACTGGGCCATCCGGCGGAAGCAACGGCGGCGGCGGTGCAGAGGCGGCGGCGAACGCGTCCGCGAGCTGCTCTGCGCTCAACCCCTGTGCGACCGCGATGGAAAGCGCAGAACAGCGAGGGACCTTTGGTCGAAGGAGAGCGCCGAGAATGCGCCACAGGCGCGATCTGTTGCGCGTATCGTCGAGCGACACACGCAAACTGCTGCAGCTCTGATTGCGCCGCTGCCTGGCATGACGGCGGCACACCGCATCAAGGCGATTGTAGAGAGTCCAATCCTCTTTCCTGTCACTCTTGATGGCTCGATGTTCAGCGCGGCGCCGGACAGCTCGAAGGTTAAGCAGCTTGATGTCGGGCACCGGCGTTCCCGCATGCACAGAACAGCATATCGCGGCGGCGTCGACACAACGTGTCACGTGAGTCAGGAAATCCGTGTTCGCAGTAGGGGGCATGGCACACAGTTTCCGAAACTGTGTCCAGTCGGTAACACGGTAGGAGCGCCGCTGTCTATGGGCTGCAGCGTGCGGCTCGAGGGAGATCGGGTAATGATCAGAGCCCTGAGTGTCGGGGCTGCGTCGCCACTAGTGGTGGCTACCCTCACTCACAAGCGACTACTCGATGGCGCTCTTCCGCGCACCCCGGCGCACGAATGTGGAACTGCCGATGTTTAGAAGTACAGGAGGCCCGCAGAGAGGATGGAGTTCAGCAAGTCCCTACCTCGCGGCTCGGTGTGCGGGCACCCCCATGTTGTGTGGCGACTGTTGAAGTCACCCAACACCACACAGTCACCCCCGATGCGAGCGACAAGCGCAACCACGAACGAACTGTCCCACCGACGCACGGGCCGAACATAAACACTGGCGACACAGCTGTCGGCACCCCCAACACGCACAGTCACGGTCACGCACTCGATGCCACTGGTCACGATGTCGGTGACATTTACGTCGGCCTGCGGGAGTCATGCGCGAACATACAGAGATGCGCGGGACCATCCAGGCGAGTGCAGTGGGTCACAGCAATGAGTCTTGTTGCAAATCTGTGACTGGCATTCGGTGACACCATGATAGGCCGCAAATGCGGGGAGGTTAAACTCGCCGGGACGCGCTTACGTTTCTTGTAGCGCGAGCACGTCGTATTCGTGTCGTGAGAGGTGCTCGGCGAGTTCAGCGTAACGGCAGCGCATCCAGCGGACATTCCACTGGAGGATGCGCGGCCGACGTTCCGGAGATCGCCTATCCATGCTGGGGCAGGACTTGCTGGGCTGCAAGGGCCGCGACGCACATTTGCCGAGTGGGGACGTCCATCGCTGCTGTCTCTATGAGGACGCGCAGTGCTGCTGCGAGGGCCGCAATAACTGCATCCTTTGGATCGGAGGTGGCCGAGGTAGAGGGATGGTGCGTGTGCGCTTGCTCCACCGGCTGGGTGCCGCGACCGCTGAGCGTGTCTCTGAATGACAACCCAGGTTGGACGACCGCGGAAGGACGGGTGGCTGCTCCTTGCTTCCGTGGGATGGCGTCTGATGAGGCGCGAGCTTTAGCGATCGCCTGCTGTCGCGTGAGAGGCTCTGGCCACAGTGACAACAGTACGGCAGCCTTCCTCTCCATTTGCCAGTTGGATCAGCGCGGCTCCGAGGCTGCGTCGTTCCCGCTGCAGTTAATGCAGCGCGGCCTCTGCGCGGTGCAGTCGGCGGTGGCGTGCGACTTTCCGCAACGGAGGCAGCGGGCGTCGCGCGAACATGTTGCGCCGGCGTGACCAAACAAGCCGCATCGATCGCACTGGAGTGGCCGCGGGAGTCTGGGACGAACCGTGTGACGCTGCTTGAAGAGGAGCACTTCGGCTGGAACGGCGTTGCCGGCGAATCGCACCGCTATGTTGTGGCCCCTGCGCTCGCATGAGAGGACGGTCACGGAGGCTTCAAGGTGGTCTCTTATTGTGTCCGCGTCGAACGAGCGGTCGACAGCGAAGATTGTGCCAGCACAGGTGTTTTTTGTGAAAGCTTTCGCCCTCACTGGCACATCGCCCACTATGCGGACTTGTAGGAGATGTGACAGTTCTGGCCCGGCAGCGCGTCGACGGCGACAATATTCCGTCGAAAGTTCACCCGCACGCGGTGTGCTACCTGAATAGCTTAGAGCTGTGCGGCGACAGTTTCTTGCGTCAGTCTCAGGTAGTTGCCTTTTTTCCCTTGGGTACGAAACAGGACCTTGTCAGCGCGTTCTCCTGGAGCTGGGCCGTCGACCGAGGGTGTATGTGGGATCATCTCGAGAGGCCTGTAGCGCGGCCTCCTTTTCCCGGCCCTCTTGGGTGGTGAGGGGGGATTAGCGCTGTGTTGATTAGCCTGCTCGGTTGAATCCGAGGCGGAGATTAGTGCTGGGCGACGTTCAGGCTCGGTGTGGTGCTGTTGCTGCTGGCTGCGAGCGGCTGGAGCGGCCCGAGAACACAGCTGGGGCGCGGGTGCGCCGAGCTAGCTGGGTCGCTTGAGGAGTGCATTCCTTTTTCCCCCATTGCCTTTTCACTTCGGCGCCGTCGTTGCTCGTACCTTGATAGCTTGTTGCAGGTGCGGCCCCGGCGTGAGTCATTGGAGAGGGAGACTGACCGTTTCTCTCTCGCTCTGGCGGGCGCGGACGAGTGGGTGGCTCGGCCAGTTGTTCGTTGTTCCCCGTTCGACTTGTCGGCGCTTACTTGGGGAGCTGGCCCGTTCTGCGAATGCTCGGCAATCGCTGCCACGTGGAGGGCTGGGGCAGGTGACGCCGGGTGGCTGTCATGGCGCCGGCTTGTTCGCCATGTTGCGGAGCTTCGAGAGATAGCGGTGGGCTGCTTTCCGTCGCGGCCGCGGTCGTAGTTTCGTTGTCAACGCGAGTCAGCGGTGAGGCAGGCAATGATGCAGACGACGACAAGCGATCAGACCTCGTGGGTTTAGAGGTTGGTGAGCCGCTACACGAGGCGCTGAGCGATGGCGACGACTCCGTACTGTCAGAGCTGGTGGCCGGCGAGGAGGAGATCGTGCTGCTACTCGGAGACGTAGGCGCTGAGGCATTGCTGTCGCTTTCCATCTCGACGAGAGATGCTGCGGTGGCAGTGGTGTTGGCGGCCTCTCGCCGATGGCGGTTGCCACGTGCGTGGCGGTTGGCGTTCTTGCGGCCGGCGTTCTTACGGGTTGTCGGTGACAGGCGCTTTGGCATCCCTTCCGAACCTAGCATACGGCGGGCCTCCAAAAGCAGCAAGTGCAGTGCTCGCGAGCGAGGCTGTGGCGTGCCGAAACCCAGGCACTGCGTCCTGGGTGTCATCCATGTCAGAGTCCAACCAAGGGCCGAAACGGCCGGTTACAGGTGCATACCTTCTCCCCTGGGAGCCCTAAAAAGGGCTACGCTCAAGAGCGCTGTCGTGGGAGAAGGTTAACAAGTAGCTAGGCTTAGGGATAAAAAAAAACCTCTCACAACGAGTGCTGTAGGGATTAAATCCCCTCCATACACGTTTCCGCCGACCAGGTTAAGTACTGCCAAGCTGCCCTCCTCCTCCACGCTCCTCTCCCACTCACCCCCTTAGCTTCCGGCGTCAAGCGGAACTTACGTAGCTGCAGCTTCCTGTTCCGAGTGGAAGTGACACTTTGTTTTTTTAGCGTTGTTAACTTTCGCGCCGCTGGAGAGGCTTTAATTGCACGAGCTGCGGTTGAAACTGTGAATGCTACTGTAACCAGCGATCTCCTCGTGTTCGCTGCTTCGCGTCGACCTGCGACGGGTTGTGGCACGAGCGACAACGTACAGTGGAATGTAGTGCCTGGGCGCTTGGAGACCACTGCCGTTTTTCGTGCATTTGGACAACAGCGACCACGAACTACTACTTCAGCGGAATACAACAGCTTGTCCCCTTTGCATTCTTCTTATGGTGAATGCCACAGCTCTGCCAAGCACGCGCGGGCGTCTCACCACCGTCTAACAGCAGTCAAAGCAGAAATTCCCGCGGCGCAACTACAGGAAGCGGAAACGCCGGAACCAGAAATACCGGAACCGGATTTGGTGTGAAGGGAAAAGGCGTCGCGCAACAAAGGTTGTCGCTACTTAAGGAAGCAGTGCAGGTGCCTAGATGCTGTGGTTTTAGTAGCGAGTGCCGTGGTCGTCGGAGCGAGGGGGAATGCGACCGCTCGCTACGAGTGTCCGGGAGCGTCTCGTGCCTAGCGAAGCTCCGATCGGCACAAGAACACACTTTTACGTGCTTTCCGCGCCAATCTAACTCGACTGGCTTGGATTTGATTTGTCTTCGATGTGAATGGCTACAGCAGTGTTTATACCTGGCGATAGATGGCGATACATGGTCGATTTTAGCGTTGCGTCGCGTACGTGTAGCTAAATGCGTTTCAGGTGCAATGCGCGTATGGTACGTAGAGCTTAGACGTTTGCGTGCGCGAAGTCTGCGCACGTGTGACTAAAACTGTGTAATTGCGTGGGAAGCAATTTGCGTCCTGATGTAGGCAGCAAGATTTGTACGTGATGGCGGAGGTTTGCTCCTGAAGCCGTATTGCCCAGCGACCAGGGAGCCTTGGGGGGTGTTTCAAGGAAGACCCCCCAAGGAGCAGAACGCGTGGTGATTAGTAACTTCCGAGAAATGCTGGACGTAAAAGCAGCAAAAAAGTTTGGTCTGGCTCAGATGATTGCTAAACGCTTGTATACCCCGAGGGAATAGAGTGAGTGAGTAAAGACTTTATTTGAAAACAGGGTATTGACGGAAGACCTTGTTGTTAGGCAGCCACGAGCCCTTGGGCCCGGCGGCTTCTTCAGCTTTCTCGATGACCTGGGCCTGCAGGTCAGAGTCCGAGCTGAGCAACATGGCCTCCCACTGCTCAGTATTACTTATTTCGTGATTTGTGTGATTTTCGGCTGGGCACGACCCCATAATATGGAATAGATCCGCTTTTTGCTTACAATGCTTACATGTATTAGTGTATTGGTCCGTGTAGTAGTAGTGATAGGCTACGGGGTTGGGGTAGGTGTTCGTTTGAAGTCGTCTCCAAGCTACTTCTTGTCGCTTGTTAGGCGATTTATGTACTGGCGGGTACACTGCCCTGGCTAACCTGTAGTGCTGAGTTATTTCCTGGTAACTGACCATGCGATCCCTCTCTGATCCTAGCGTGAGCCGTCCGGGTGCTCGGTTGAGTGCTCGAGCGGTGGTGTGGGCGGCGTCGTTGCCGGGTAGGGAGGAGTGTGCTGGTGCCCAAATGATCTGGATTGGTCGTGGGTGTTGGTTGGTGTCTACTTTGTGTTTTACGGGAGCCGCGGCCCGCCCTATCGCAAAATTGCGTACTGCTGCTCTGGAATCGCTAATAATGTAATGACAATGTGTGGAGGCTATTGCCAGAGCGATAGCCGCCTCTTCCGCTGTTTCGGAGCTTCTGGTGCGAATTGAACCACCAGCGCGTATTTGACCTGAGGAGTCCACCACTGCAAGGGACATACAGTTGCGTTCTATGTATTCTGCTGCGTCGACATAGACTACGTCTTTGAAGGCGTGGAATTTCTGATGTAGGGCTTTGGACCGCTCGGCCCTCTTTTCCTTGTGGAATTCGGGGTGCATGTTTTTAGGGAGTGGATTAATCTTGAGATGGCGCCTCTGATCGTGAGGAATGTCTTCTTTAATGCTTTGCATCGACTCGTAGTTGATGCCGAAATTCTGGAGGATGTTTCGCCCGGCGGCACTCTGAGCTAGCCTTTCGTATTGAGGTATAAGGTGCGCTTCTACAAGTTCAACGAGGGTGTTGTGCACACCTAGGGCTAGCAATTTAGCGTTGGTCCTTCTTATAGGTAGCCCAAGAGCCTGTTTATAGGCCCTCCGGATAATTCCCTCTAGTTTCTCTCTCTCAGCCGCTTTGAGGTAGAGGTACGGGGTGATGCAGGTGATGCGGCTGAAAACGAAGGCTTGTACCAACCTTATGAGGTTGGCTTCTTTCATGCCAGAGTGTCGGTTGGCAATTCTTGAAGTGAGTCGCATCGTCTGCTGAACGCATGCTTCCAGTTTATGAATTGTGTTGCCGTTGCGCCCGTGAGTTTGCATGAAGAGGCCTAGTACACGGATGGTGGTCACCACCGGGATCGCGCCTCCTCCGGCTCGCACAAGGATTTCTGGGGATGGCGCAGTGTCGGATTTGCGGTTTGTAAGGGCTCTAAGTAGGAAGAGTTCTGATTTTTGCGTGGAGCACGCGAGGCCCCTGTCGGTAACGTAATTTTCAACCGTGTCTACAGCTTGTTGCAGCGTGGTTTCTGTATCTCCATCGCTTCCTTTAACCGCCCACAGGGTGATGTCGTCGGCATACAGACTGTGGTGTAGATCTGGAATCTGATTAAGTTGTTCCGGTTATAGGATCATCGCTAAATTAAAGAGCAAGGGAGATAAGACTGATCTCTGCGGTGTGCCACGACTTCCAAGAGGGATCTTGTCCGATTGTAGTTCTCCTATTCTTAGTTCCGCTGTGCGGTGGTTGAGGAAATCTTTGATGTAGTTGTAGGTCCTCTGGCCCACACCTAGGTACTGCAGATTCTGTAGTATATCCTGATGCGCTACGTTGTCAAAAGCCTTTGTAAGATCAAGGCCCAGGACCGGCCGGGTACCATTCTTGGGTATGTGGTCCAGAACTTGATATTTAAGCTGAAGCATGATGTCTTGCGTGGAAAGTTTTGGACGAAAACCAATTATGGAGTTCGGGAATAAGTTGTTGTCCTCCGCAAAATTGTGGAGGCGGTTAAGTATACCGTGCTCCATGACTTTTCCTACGCATCAGGTCAGAGAAATCGGACGTAAGTTCTCGAGCTGTGGTCGCTTACCAAGTTTAGGTATGAATATGATTTGTGCATGCTTTGATTTGTGCATGCTGATTTGTGCATTACCGAATTCAAATGGCTATGGGCAACGTTATTCTTTTCAAATATATTACGAAGAGTGGGGAATCACGCGCAAAATGTTTCTTCCTGGCGTCTTCCTTAGTTAAACAAGAAAACTTAGCAGCGGCAATTTATATAATACAATGTGAATCCGTGCTGTGTCACACGCAAGAATTTTGCTTACCATCCTTCAGCAACAATATTATGACGCTGAAATAACCTGACTCCGCTACTGCCAAGGCGTGGGAGCTGAGCCCAGCCCATTCAGGCTAAACGTCCTGAATAAATAACGGTGCCTTTAATATTGACACGTGTACTTATTTTTATCGGGCGACCACGTTTCGCCGCCTAACAAATGTAATCGCACAGCGCGGGACACGCCTGCATGTATCCGAAGTTTCTGGACAGTTATCGATGCTTCTACCCGGCTGTCTGTTGTCGCCGAACCTTGTGTTATCTGAGTTCATCGCGTGACGCGAATGGTGTAAATCTTTGTGGAAGGCACGCGGGTCCAAACGATTAGTCTGGAACGTTCGACGACTGCTGTATAAAAGCCGACGCGCTTGACCCGCTGATGAGATTTTCGACGATCGCCGACTGTGTTCACCGCTCTCGTTGTGCTTTAAGTGTAGCCTGTTTTGTGGGCACAGGTTCGCCCAATAAAAGCTAGTTTTGCCTTTCACAGTATTGCTACTCTGTTCGTTGACGTCACGACCACGTGACATCTGTTGGAGGTCCTTTGCGTTCATGTACCGGACGCCCCCACAAAGCCGTGATCCAAGCCCTCACGCGGAAGATACCAACGCCGCCAAGAACCAGCGAGGTAGCCGCAGGCTGCAAGGACTGCCCCCGGAGCACGGACTTTTGCCTGAGGCGACTAGGATGATGGCCACCAAGTCCACCCCAATGGCAGCCCCAGAGCACCCCGTCGTGCTGCAGCAGCCCAGGAAGCCTCCGACGTTCCGCGGTTCAACTTTCGAGAACCCGGAAAGCAGGCTTGAGACGTACGAGAGAGTCGCTACGTTTAACAACTGGAACAGCGACGACAAACTGCGGTATGTCTTCCTCGCATTGGAAGACGCGGCCAGGACGTGCTTCGAGAACCGAGAAGCCACGTTAATGACCTGGCAACTTTTCCGTAGCGGCTTCCTGCAAACATTTACAAGCGTCGTGCGAAAAGAGCGAGCCCAAGCTCTACTGGAGACCAGAGCGCAGCTGCCGCATGAGACGATTGCGATCTTCACTGAGGAAATGGGCCGTCTGTTCCGAGGAGAAGAAAGTCCGCCTGCTGATGCGTGGTGTGAAGGAGGAACTTTTTGCCGGAATGGTACGAAGCATCGAGAAGACGCTCGAGATGCGAAACCGGCAATTCGACCGCCACTTGATCTCGACAAATTACGCCGGAGTTCAGTCACGGGCCACCGACGACCTACGCAAGACTATCCGAGCTGTCGTACGGGAGGAGCTACAAAAGCTGTTCCCATCATCACAGCCTCAGGTGGCTTCGATTGCCGACGCCGTGCGTGAGGAGTTCCAACAACAACTTGGAGTAGACCCTGAATCGCCGCAGCCTGAGCCGCAAGTGATGACCTACGCCGCCGTCGCACGCCGTCAAGGCTTCCCTCCACGACCGCGCCAGGGCCCTGTCACGCCGCAGTTCCGTCGTCCGCCGCCGCCAGCACGACCACCCGTCGCCCAGCGCACCTACGCGAGGAAGACGGACATTTGGCGCGCTCCTGACCACCGCCCGCTCTGCTACCACTGCGGAGAAACGGGTCACGTCTACCGACGATGTCCATACCGGGAGATGGGACTGCGAGGTTTCGCCGTGGACGCTCCGCACCCGCCGCAAGGTGAACGCCCCCGCGATATCGCCGACTACCTCGCCGCTACTCAGTGGCGCTCTCGACGACCGTCGCGTTCGCCATCACCAGGCCGCTACCTGTCGCCGCAGCGCCGACCATACACTGGCCCAGCCCGGGGCCGGTAAGCCAGCCTATGTCCGGAAAGCTAAAAGCAGCAACCGATGGAGGTGCGGTTGCTGTTCGTCGAACTGACGAAGATCCTCCTCCGCCGACGAAGACACCGAAGAAACTACCTCGACGACATAACTACACGCCACCGTCCCGACGAAATCAGGAAGCGAAGACTACACCGACGAAAGACGACTTGACGACGCGACGTTCCAACTTCAGTTCAACACGACGCAGCCGTGATCCGACGCAAGACAAAGAACCACCGACCTCAACGTGCTTCTCTACGGCCACGCAGTCACCGCCTTAGCAGACACAGGAGCCGATTACTCCGTCATGGGTGGACCCATCGCCGCCCAGCTGAGGAAAGTTAAGACTGCATGGGAAGGCCCTGAAATTCGGACCGCTGGAGGACACCTGATTACGCCGACTTGGATCTGCACCGCAAGAATTACCGTTCATGACCGGACTTACCCTACCACCTTCGTTGTCATCCAACAGTGTTCACGAGACGTCATTCTCGGCATGGACTTCCTGAATCAACATGGCGCAGTCATCGACCTGAAGTCGTAATCTATAACGATGTCGCAAGATCAAGCGACACCGCCGGAGAGCTCTCGTAGTCACCACGCCTTGAGTGTGCTCGAAGATCAAGTGAGCATCCCGCCGCGCTCCAGCATTACTATTTCCGCCGGCACCGAAACACCCTTTGACGTAGAAGGCGTCATCGAGGGCGACCAACATCTACTGCTCGACCGTGAAATTTGCGTTGCAAGAGGGATCGCTCGACTCCACGGAGGGCAAGTGGAAGTTATGCTAACAAACTTCAGCCAAGTATTCAAGCGCATCAACACGGGCACGACAATCGCATATATCGAGGAATTTGTGGAAACCAGCAATGCCTTTGTCCTCTCGGATTCAGCCGCATCTTCCCCGATCAGCATAGTCCCCGAACCAGACTTCGACGTGAATCCAAGTCTTCCTATGAGTAAGCAGCAACAGATCAGAAGTCTTCTCCGACGATACAAAGACTCCCTTTCGACGTCATCGAGGATTCGACAAACACCAGTTGCAAAGCATTGCATAATAACCGAAGAGAGCGCTCGACCACTCCGCCTGAGCCATTACCGAGTTTCTACGCGAGAACGTGGAGCTATTAGGCAAAAAGTCGACGAAACGCTGTGCGGCGACATCATCCAGCCGTCGAAAAGCCCGTGGGCCTCTCCTGTAGTCCTAGTGAAGAAAAAGGACGGAACCCTACTCTTCTGCGTCGATTATCGTCGACTGAACAAGATCACAAAGAAGGCTGTGTACCCCCTTCCACGGATAGACGACGCATTGGATCGGCTCTGCAACGCTAAATACTTCTCGTCGATGGACCTCATGTCTGGCTACTGGCAAATAGAAGTCGACGAGAGAGATCGCGAGAAGACTACCTTCATCACGCCAGCCGGCCTCTACGAGTTCAAGGTCATGCCATTAGGACTGTGCTCGGCGCCTGCAACGTTTCAGCGCGTCATGGACACGGTGTTAGCCGGACTGAAGTGGCAGACGTGCCTTGTTTACTTGGATGACGTCGTTGTCTTCGCCGGAAATTTCGACGATCACCTTAGGCGGCTTGCGACAGTGTTAGAGGCCATTAAGTTATCAGGGCTCACTCTGAAGCCGGAAAAGTGCCGCTTCGCTTACGATGAGTTTTTGTTCCTAGGCCACGTCATCAGCAAATCAGGAGTGCGCCCCGACCCACAGAAGACAGTTGCCATCGCAAAATTCCCGCAGCCAACCGACGAGAAGGCAGTGCGCAGATTCCTTGGCATGTGTGCCTACTATATGCGCTTTGTCAAGGACATTTCACGCATCGCAGAGCCGCTAACACATCTAACCAAATTTGATGTCGAGTTCAAGTGGGAAACGCCGCAGGCCAAGGCATTTCAAGAACTCAAACGACACATGCAGTCGCCGCCGGTACTTGCACACTTAGACGAGGACGCCGATACCGAAATCCACACTGATGCCAGTAGCCTAGGCCGTCCTAGTCCAGAAGATAGAAGGACTTAAACGGGTGATATCTTATGCTAGCCGGTCGCTGTTAAAAGCGGGAAGCAATTATTCTACGACTGAAAAGGAATGCCTCGCCATCATTTGGGCTACAGCTAAATTCCGCCCTTACCTCTATGGGAGGCCATTCAAAGTCGTCAGTGACCATCACGCGTTGTGTTGGCTAGCTAACTTAACGGACCCTTCAGGACGGCTGGCGCGGTGGAGACTCAGACTGCAAGAATATGACGTCATGGTAATATACAAGTCCGGAAAAAAACACTCCGACGCCGACTGCTTATTGCGGGCCCCCATCGATCCCCCGCCGCAAGACGACGAGGATGACGACGCCTTCTATGGAATAATAAGCGCGGAAGACTTCACTAAATAGCAACGAGCAGACCCGGAGCTAAAAGGCCTCGTCGAGTATTTGGAAGGGAACACCGACGTTGTCCCTAGGGCATTTAAGCGCGGGTTGTCTTCGTTCACGCTACAAAACAACCTGCTCGTGAAGAAGAACTTCTCACCAGTCCGCGCCAGCTACCTTCTTGTTGTACCGTCAGCGCTGCGTCCAGAAATACTGCACGCCCTACACGACGATCCAACCGCTGGGCACCTCGGATTCTCCCGGACGCTGCCGAGAATACAGGACAGGTATTACTGGCCACGTCTGACCGCCGACGTCGCCCGTTACGTCAAGACATGCCGAGACTGTCAACGACGCAAGACACCACCGACAAGGCCAGCAGGATTACTACAGCCGATCGAACCTCCTCCCCGACCATTCCAGCAGATTGGGATGGATTTGTTGGGGCCGTTTCCGATGTCAACATCCCTGAATAAGTGGATCGTCGTGGCGACGGACTACCTCACCCGCTTTGCTTAAACTAAAGCTCTACCAAAAGGTAGCGAAGCCGAAGTGGCGAAATTTTTCGTCGGGAACATCCTGCTGCGACATGGTGCCCCAGAAGTCCTCATCACCGACAGAGGAACGGCTTCTACAGCAGAGCTCACCCAAGCCATTCTGCAGTACAGCCATACAAGTCACAGGAGGACAACCGCCTACCATCCGCAGACGAATGGTCGCACGGAGCGCCTGAACAAAACCCTCGCCGACATGCTAGCAATGTACGTCGACGTCGAGCACAAGACGTGGGATGCGGTCCTGCCGTATGTAACCTTCGCTTACAACACGGCGGTGCAAGAAACAACACAGATCACGCCGTTTAAGCTGGTTTACGGCATGAACCCGGCGACGACGCTCGACGCCATGCTGCCGCACGTCACTCACGAGGAAAATCTTGACGTCGCTACCTATCTCCAGCGCGCCGAAGAAGCCCGACAGCTCGCCCGCCTGTGAATCAAGAACCAGCAGAATACCGACAGCCGACACTACAACCTCCGACGACGCTTCGTCGAGTACCAGCCCGGTGACCGTGTTTGGGTTTGGACCCCTATACGCCGACGAGGACTGAGCGATGAGCTTTTGCGTCGCTATTTCGGACCGTACAAGATCATCCGACGTATTGGCGCACTGGAGTATGAGTTCGTGCCAGACGGCATTTCGCTATCACAGCGGCGCCGCTCACGACCTGAAATAGTCCACGTTGCGCGACTCAAGCCGTACTACCAGCGTTAATGAACTTTGGGGCTTCGCGTAACTGACCTTTGGACTTTGTTTCTTTTCGTTGTTTTGTTACTTATGTTTAATAAGTGTCCTTTTGTGTTTCGCTCTCTTATATTTGTAGCATCGGGACGATGCTTTTTAAGAGGGGGGTATTGACACGTGTACTTATCTTTATCGGGCGACCACGTTTCGCCGCTTAACAAATGTAATCGCACAGCGCGGGACGCGCCTGCATGTATCCGAAGTTTCTGGAAAGTTATCGATGCTTTTACTCGGCTGTCTGTTGTCGCCGAACCTTGTGTTATCTGATTTCATCGCGTGACGCCAATGGTGTTGAACTTTGTGGAAGGCACGCGGGTCCGAACGATTTGTCTGGAACATTCGACGACTGCTGTATAAAAGCCGACGCGCTTGACCCTCTGATGAGATTTTCGACGATCGCCGACTGTGTTCGCCGCTCTCGTTGTACTTTAAGAGGAAGCTTTAGCTCGAGTGCTGTTATCTAAATACACGTAAAAGGAGAATTCGTTTTTCTCGGCAACCACTGCACCAACTTTGACGAGGTTTGTTGCATTTAAAAGAAAAACTTAAAATCTAGTGACTACTGGTTTCGAATTTTTGAGTTAGCTCGTCAATCTTTTATTAAAAATTGGCGAAAGTCAAAAATTTTCGAAAAACGAAACTATCAAGTTTACAACTCTGTAACTCAACCACTAAAGATTATAATACAATTCTGTGAATTGCATCTAAAAGTACATCCATAGCGGACAAAATTGATATGTTACGCATGAATATAAAAATTTAGTCATAGGGAAATACAACTTTTGTAAAACCGTTGTAACCAACGTAACAAATTCATGTAAGATGTAAAATGACATATTGAATTTGTACGCTTTGAATGATCTAATGGATGCCGTTTACAGAACCGCGATATCAGTTCTTGATGCATAGCTATCAATTTGTAAACTTCGTGCTTCTATTTTTTTCAAACGGTCAAATATTTCAAAATCGTCTTAGGAAAATTCAAGCCCTAAATCAAAATTCCGCTTCCAACAGTCACTAGAATTTAACTTTCTCTTTCAAATGCAACAAATTTGATCAAAATCGGTCCAGGGGTTATCTCATAAAAACGTTTTTGCGTTTTACATGTATTTCAATAGGCCGCGTCGGAGTTGGGCCCGAGCTAAAGCTTCCTCTTAAGTGTAGCCTGTTTTGTGGGCACAGGTTCGCCCAATAAAAGCTAGTTTTGCCTTTCACAGTATTGCTACTGCGTTCTTTGACGTCACGACCACGTGAGAATATGTACATGAACATTTCTCCCTCTCTGTGCCATCAATTTGCAAAGTGCGCGTTGTAGAGGAAAACGTCGTTACTAATTATTATCAAGGTGCTGCAGTTTCTTTTTCCGTTAATTCATTTCAGAAATAACAGACCCTAAAATCGCGGTGATGGCCGCACCGGAAATATTTTATCGATATGACGTGCCTCATTCTTCGAAAAGGTAACAAATGAGGAAAATAAAAAGACGCAGCATGGAACCGAGCAATGCCTGGATCTCCGCTGCATCCTGCACGTACTTCGAGTGGTGATCGCGCTTTAGGGCTATTATATGGCCATTTTTATAGCTGATTCTTCGTCATCGCAATTTCTAGAAAATTAGCTGCCTCGGTGGTGTGTTTCAGGAAGCTTTACGTGATTTTACTTGAAGATGGTGGGTTGTACTTCCTTTGCATGTGGAACAGTAGTATAAGAGCCATGTTTAAGTAATTTATTTGTTAATATATTCCCGACATTGTTTTTCTTTAATTATCTGCCTTTTACTTTGCTAAACTGCAATGTGCCATTTACGCGACAAACAAAGTGCACCTTATGATAATTCGACTGTGGCCATGAGACTTTGCCTTACAGACGCATGCGCTTATCTACCTCGCAAAGTTGCACTTTGTACTTGGTAGTTACTAATGATTGAAAGTTCGAGCACGCAATGAACACTCTCCATTCAAGCATTCACTAATTGAAGATGTCGCATATTTCTTTCGTACGAATAATAAAGGAACAACAAGTTCTTTCAGTCTACAGGCGAGTAAGACTGACGCAAACGGAAACTCTGTGAATTATTATTGTTTAGCCAGCGCCAGTGTGTCAGGACGGCCATTGTCGAGATGAAACAAATGCAGAGGAAACACATGGGGGGAATGAGGTCACATATGCAAAACAGTTACCAGTCACTCTGTAAGTGCGCCATTTCATAAATGAAATGTTTGACAAATCTCATTACGTCTGTATTTCCTCAAATGATGGGCGGCACTGTAATATGTCCCTTCGTTCTTTTAATCAGCATTCTACACGCATTTGGCAGGCTCTGCTCCTCTTTTTTTATTTTAACTGTTATCGTGCACCGGATGTTATCACAGGGCGTCATCTTTCATGGTTATGAAATAGTGTGAGCTAGCCCCTTGCTGTCTAGCCGAGTCTGCAAGTGCTGAGGCGAAGCGTGTTGATAATGTTCGATATTTGAATTCGAATTTAATTGGAAGTATATCACATTTGTCTCTATATTAGACGGTCATTGTTGTGGAAGATAAGATTTGAAAATTTCGCTTTCCGAATGTCCTTATGTATGTCTGAGCAAAGCGAGAACAAGGTGAAACAAGGAGCCAACGTTTCCACAAGTGCACTTTCCTTCTAAAAGGCGACATATGCTTTCCTCGCCACAGTGTATATAGGTGAGGTTCTTCTAGAGGGGAGAGGGCGTAAGGCGGGTAGGTGTGGCAACGAGCGAAGGTGTCTTAGCGGCGAGGGTTTCGAATTGAGAATAAAGGAGTGCTGTGCACAAGGCCAGGGACAGTGCCGTCTGTCAATCACGTTTCAACGCCCGTGTGTCAGCCGGCGTGTCAACGGCATGCACAGCAGTCCTCTATTACCTATTTCGCTGGTGGTCGTGGGATATGGTGTCTCTTAAAGAGATAATACAAGGAGCAGCAGAAACCGGTGCTCGTAAAAAAAAAAGAAGGAAAATACCGAAACCTTATAAATAAATAAATAAATAAATAAATAAATAAATAAAAGGAATTTGAAAAGAAGCAATAAAAAGAAGGGAAAAAGAAGGAAGAAACAAGAGAACGCTAAGAAACCAAACTAACTGTTGTCGCCTATAGCATGAAATTGAGCATAGCGAATAAATTCTAAAGCTCCCTTTGAAGCATTTATGCCTATTGGTTGCAATGACTTGAATTATGGATAAGGTATGATTCTCTGTATTTCTTTCTCGTTCAGAACGAAAATTTGACCCTAAGACGTAGAGGTTTACTTCATCAAAGTTATGACCTAGTTGGTTGAAATGTTCGGCAATGGCTTTGGCAAGCTTTTTAGCTGTGTCCGCGCGATGTCCATTTAATCTCACGTTCATTGATTGTCCCATTTGACCGACATATTCAGGTTACAGCAATGCTGGGATAAACACAACAGCGCAGCTCCTGCCCAGGGTACTAATCACGCAATCTGAATATCGCTTCATGATGCTTAAGAACAAAAAAGCAGCCCGCTTTTCTCTTCATAAAGTACATAAAGTTCCGTTCGAAGAAATATTTACAGCAGAAGTCTTAGGTTTGCCTAATGTGTATAATAACAACACACCTTCTGGGTCACTATGTATATTCTTAAATCACCGCCTGTCAAACATCCCCACCACCCTCCCATCTTTTGCTCAAGACTCGCCGTACTTACTTCGAATTATCGACGGCATCAACACCAACCAAATCCTTTCCGACCGCGCTATTCTAGTCACTTTGGGTATTTCTGCTCTTTACATCAACATACCCATCAGTGAAAAAGTTGAAGCCGTTTCTAAATCCCTCGCAATAGATCCCCAAGCTCACGCTCCTGAAGTTTACCTGTCCCTCCTTAGGTTAGTTCTCACGCTCGACTATTTCGAATTCGATTCTATTCGCTACGTGCAAACTTTCGGCAGTAGCATGGGAACACCATTCGCTCCCACATATGCGAACATTTTCATTGGACAGCTTTAAGCTTACCTGTTGAAATCCTACCCTTTAAAACCCCACATCTGTCCTCGTTACATTGACGACATATTTATAATATGGGAATACGGCACAAGCGCGTTAAACGACTTAATTAGCCATTTCAATCACTTTCACCCGAGTATTAAATTTACTGCTCACCACTCTCCTAGTCAGACCAACTTCCTGGACACGACGGTCTACATAGAAAACATAAAACAGTGAACGACACTTTACCGGAAGCCTTCGGATAGCCAGCAATATCTAGACTACAACTGTCATCACTCGCGACACGGCAAGCAAGAAATTTTTGTCAAACAAGCGAAACGAATAAGAATAATCTGCCGCGAAGACCACGATTATATCCACCACCTAAAGGACCTTCAAACAGCGCTAGCAGAAAGGAACTATCCCCAAGTTTATCTCGATAGAGCTTATGATGTAGCGTCAAGATTGGAGAGATAGGCGGAATTAGCGAAGAAAACGCCTACACCAGACTCTGACAGACCGCCGGCCTTTAAAACAACATATTCTAATGCGCTGGTATACATAAACGCCATCCTACTAAAATACCACACAATATTCTCAAGTAACGAGCGTCTTAGAATAGCGTTCCCGGATGTACCAAGGATTACCTATCCCCCCAACAGGAACTTTAATGACATGTTAGTGCTCGCAAAAGTGAGCCAACAGCACTCCCCCGTAATAAAACCATGTTGTCGCCCCAGGTGCGAAACCTGCGTGCACCTTCAAAGTGACATTAAAATTAAAAGCACCGCAAATGGTTATACACACAATATCAAATCTAGCTTCACTTGTTCAAGTTCGGATGTGATCTATATGCTTGAATGTTCCTTCTGTAAGAAACAATATATCGGTGCAACGGGAATATCAATGAACGTAAGATCAAACGGACATCGCGCGGACACAGCTAAAAAGCTTCCCAAAGCCGTAGCCGAGCATTTCAACCAACCACGTCATAACTTTGATGAACTTAAACTCTACATGTTATAGTCACATTTACGTTCTGAACAAGAAACAGAATGCATAGAATGGAACCTTATCCATAAATTCAAGACATTGCAACCAATATGCATAAGCGCTTCAAAGAGAGTTTTAGGTCTATTTGCTATGCGTAATTTTAAGCTAAAGGCAACAACACTTAGTTTGGTTTTAGAGAGCCTTTTATCCTTCTTTTTATTTTCCTTCTTCGTTCCGGTTTTTTCTTGCCTTTTATTTATTTATTTTTTTATTTATTTATAAGATTTCAAAATGGTACCTTTTTGTCGTTTTTTTTTGCTAGCACCGGTTTCTGCCGCTCCTTCTATTATCTCTTTCAGAGACACGATAGCCCACGACCACCAACAAAACAGGTAATAGAGGGCTGCAGTGCACGCCGTTGACACGCCGGCTGACAGAAGGGCGTTGACACGTGATCGACAGACCGCCGTGTCCCTGGCCTTGTGCACAGCACTCCTTTATTCTGAATTCGACAACCTCGCCGATAACGCCTTCGTTCGTTGCCGCACCCACCTCTCCCCTTTACGAGAACCCCACCGTATACATACTATTACGATATTATCGAGCGATGCTCAAGGGACGAGCCGCCGCGAAAACGATGATGAAGTTGGTCGCTGCCCTTCGCGAGAGCGAGCGTCGGCCTGGCTGTCGGGCTCCAATGTAAATAGCCTGTAAATAGCCTCTTTCGTCTGTGTCTTCACACGTAACATTCTGGTGGAGGGTAGCGATCCCCGTCCTCGCCACGGAACTGTGAAGTGGTCGGCACATCGAGCTTGTCACCATGCCTCCCTGTGACGAGCCCGCCTCTGCAACGGCTTCGGCTTCTCCGACTGCTCCAATCATAACGGTTGCCCCACATCGTGACCCGGATGTGTTCTCTGGCCTGGAGGGGCAGGACGTTGACGAATGGATCGAGCTGTATGAGCACGCCAGTGCTAATAGCATGTGGGACCCAACGATTATGCGCGCCAATGTCATCTTTTATCTCGGCGGCACCCCACACGTGTGGCACCAAACGCATGAAGACGAGATAACCAGTTGGGACAGTTTCAAAGAAAAGCTACGGCAACTGTTCGGCGACCCCTTTCGGCGCAAGATTGCCGCGAAAAAGGCTCTTGTGTCTCGTGTTCAGTCATCTGCAGAGCCGTACGTTTCATACATCTTCGACGTCTTGGCTCCACGTCGCAAAGACGACGATAATATATCCGAAGCAGATAAAGTGGCACATGTGCTAAAAGGCTTCGCCGACGACGCTTTCAATTTGCTTGTTTTCGGCAACGCCTCGACTATCGACGTCATCATAAAAGAATGCCGTCGCCTTGAACAAGCTAAGAGCCGCCGTGTCACACCACATCACGCGGCTACCCAACACTGCGGCTACATCGACAAGGGAGGGTCGACCGCGTCCGACCACCTCTTGTGGCAACGTCACCCGTATTGTTCACCGCGAACTCGAGGCCGCCTGTTCGCCAGCTTTCTCCGCGACGCCTCCCGATCCGCCAGTAACAACCATTGCGATGATTCAGGCTGTCGTCAGACAAGAATTTCAGAACATGGGTCTGAACTCAGTGTGCTCCACATCTCAGCCCAGGGTTCCCCTGTTCTCTAGCGGCCCCCTCGTCCCCGACAGTCCTTTTCTACAGCAACCATCATCATCATCATCATAGTCGTCGTAATCATCATCATCAGCCTGGTTACGCCCATTGCAGGGCAAAGGCCTCTCCCATACTTCTCAAACTACCCCGGTCATGTACTAATTGTGGCCATGTTGTCCCTGCAAACTTCTTAATCCCATCCGCCCACCTAACTTTCTCCCGCCCTCTCCTACGCGTCGCTTCCCTTGGAATCCATTCCGTAACGCTTAATGACCATCGGTTATCTTCCCTCCTCATTACAAGTCCTGCCCATGCCCCCCCCCATTTCTTTTTCGTGATTTCCACTAAGATATCATTAACTGGCGTTTGTTCCCTCACCCAATCTGCTCTTTTCTTATCCCTTAACGTTACACCTATCATTCTTCTGTCCATAGCTCGTTGCGTCGTCCTCAATTTAAGTAGAACCGTTTCGTAAGCATCCAAGTTTCTGCCCCGTACGTGAGTACTGGTAAGACACAGCGATTATATACTTTTCTCTTGAGGGATAATGGCAACCTGCCGTTCATGATCTGAGAATGCCTGCCAAATGCACCCCAGCCCATTCTTATTCTTCTGATTATTTCAGTCTCATGAGCCGGATCCGCAGTCACTACCTGTCCTAAGTAGACGTATTCCCCTACAACTTCTAGTGCCTCACTACCTATCGTAAACTGCTGTTCTCTTCCGAGACTGTTAAACATTACTTTAGTTTTCTGCAGATTAATTTTTAGACCCACCCTTCGGCTTTGCCTCTCCAGGTCAGTGAGCATGCATTGCAGCTGCTCCCCTGAGTTACTAAGCAAGGCAATATCATCAGCGAATTAGCAAAATACTAAGGTATTCTCCATTAACTTTTATCCCCAATTCTTCCCAATCCAGGTCTTTGAATACCTGCTGTAAACACGCTCTGAATAGCATTGGAGAGACCGTATCTCCCTGCCTGACGCCTTTCTTTATAGAGATTTTGTTGCTTTCTTTATGGAGGACTAAGGTGGCTGTGGAGCCGGTATAGTTCTCTTTCAGTATTTTTACACAGGCTCGTCTACACCCTGATTCCTCAATGCCTCCATGACTGTTAAGGTTTCGACTGAATCAAACGCTTTCTCGTAATCAATGAAAGCTATATATAAGGGTAGGTTATATTACGCACATTTCTCTATGACCTAATTGATAGTGTGAATATGGTCTATTGTTGAGTAGCCTTTACGGAATCCTGCCTCGTCCTTTGGTTGAGGGAAGTCATGATTCCTGTACGCTCGAACTCATGAGCGTTGCGCATACAGGGTGGTCGGTTTTTTCTAGAACAATCTTCCCACCATCCTTCAACAAATCAGCTATTACCAGATTCTCCCCAGCTGCTTTCCGCCATTGCATAGCTCTCAAGGCTTTCTTTACTTCTTCCGGCCTTGCATGTGGGATTTCAAATTCCTCTAGATTATTCTCTGTTCCATTATCGTCATGGGTGCCACTGGTACTGTATAAATCTCTATAGAACTCCTCAACCACGAACTATCTGATCCATATTAGTAATGATATTGCCGGCTTTGTCTCTTGACGCATACATCTTATTGTTGCCTATTCCTAGTTTCTTCTTTACTGCTTTTAGGCTTCCTGCGTTCCTGAGAGCATGCTCAATTCTATCCATATTATACTACCTTATGTGAGCTATCTTGCGCTTGTTGATTAACTTGGAAAGTTCTGCCAGTTCTATTCTAGCTGTAGGGTTAGATGCTATCATACATTGGCGTTTCTTGATCAGATCTTTCGTCTCATGCGATAGCTTACATGTAATCTGTCTAACGGAGTTGCCACCGACTTCTATTGCAGAATCCTTAATCTACCTTTCCCCACATCTCCTTTCTACCACATCTCGCCGCAACCCATCCGAATGGCGTACCCCTGATGCCAGACAAATCTGCTTCCACTGCTGTCGCATCGGCCACGTCGCTCCTCACGGCCGCAACCGATAGCCACCACATCCTCGGACATACGCCGCCGCTTATTCCCGCACCTTTCGTCCTTCTGTTCCCTATACCACCCGCAATGAACGTACTGCTGCTGATGCTCCTGCTCCGAGCCTTCGCTACAGCCGCTCGCCCTCACCTCGCCGCCATCAGTCTCGTTCGCCGCAACTCCGTCGCTTTTCTTCGTCGCCTATTGCCTCCCGGATACAGCCGGAAAACTAGGCACTGCAGCTTCTGGAGGTGAAGTTGCGTTGTCGACCTTGCCCTCAAATTCTCTGCTCACATTACCTACGAACCGAAACCTTCTTGACGTTGACGTTGACGGCTATCCTGTCACGGCACTCATCGATAAAGGAGCACATCTTTCTATTATGAGTGCTGCCTTCCGACGACGACTGAACAAGCTCCTCAGCCCAGCGTCGGCACGCGTCGTCCGCGTTCCGGATGGCGGTACTGTGCCTATCATCGGCATGTGTACGGCACGCGTCAGCATCGCCGGCCGCCACACTTCTGTCCTCTTCATTGTAATTGATCATTGCCCCCACGACCTCATTTTCGGCCTCGATTTTATCTCCGCGCATTCTGCTCTTATTGATTGCTCTTCAAGAACCCTTCGCCTTGAGTTGCCGATTCTCGTAGAACCTTCTGACGCACCCCAATGCCGCTTAAGCCCCACCGGATTTTTCACCTGCCGCCAAAATCAATAGCCTATATTGAACTAGTCTTCCCCACCAGTCCCTGATGACGAGTACCTCGTCACTCCTCTGGCCGACATTCCACTGCAGTATGACGTTACAGTGCCTCACAGTATACTTACTAATACTGCGAACCGCACTTTCATGCCTATGTTTAACTTTCGATTGGCAAAGCAAATTCTACCACGAGGTATTTGCCTTGCCACCGTTGATTGTCTCGGCGACCATTACGTGGCAGCGTTATCCACCGATGGTTCTCGCGAGGTTAGCAGGCTCCTCGCGCCAGCCTCGGGCGCCAATACCAACATAAAGAAAATGGTTGCGATGGACCTGTCCTCTACGCAGGCTGAAGACCTTTGCCAAGTATGATCGTCCTACCGAGATATTTTCGACTTCGACGATCGCCCTTTCAGCCACACGCTCGCGGTCAAGCATCGGATTCTTACTGGCGATGTTACGCCTATTCACCGACGACCGTATCGAGTTTCTGCGTCGGAACGCCGAGTAATTCAACATGACGGCAAAAAAATACTAGATAAAAACATCGTTGAGCCTTATTCTAGTCCCTGAGCGTGCCTGTGGTGTTCGTTAAGAATAAGGACGGCACGTGGCACTTCTGTGTAGACTACCGTCATCTGAACAACGTTACCAAGATGGACGTCTACCCGCTCCACGTATAGAAGACGCCCTTGACTGCCTGCACGGTTCCAGCTATTTCTCTTCTATTGATCTTCGTTCTGGATACTGGCAGATTACTGTTGACAATACGGACAAAGAAAAAACCGCGTTCATTACACCTGATGGCCTATAACAATTTAAAGTAACCGTTTGGATTATGCAACGCCTCTCCCACCTTTGAGCGTATCATGGACTCCTTGCTCCAAGGTTTCAAATGGGCCACATACCTCTGCTACTTCGACGGCGTCATCGTCTTCTCGCCAACGTTCGACACTCACCTTGAGCGTCTAACGACTGTACGTGATATATTCCGAAAGGCGAAGCTGCAACTTAGCTCTTCCAAACGTCGTTTTGGCCACCGCCACAATACTCTTCTGGGCCATCTACTTGGCGATTCCGGAGTACTGCCTGATCCCGACAAAACTCGCACTGTCCGAGAGCTTCCGGTTTCGAAGACAGCCGCAGACGTTCGAAGTTTTCTAGAGCTATGTTCGTAGTTTCGTCATTTTGTTCCAAATTTTGCGGCAATTGCTAGACCCCTCAGGAACCTTTTGAAGAAAGGGGTACAATTCTCGTGGGGTACTGCAGAAGTGCCTCAAAATGAAACTGTGGTTTTGGCACGTAAAACCCCATAATTTAAGTTTTTCATAAATGGGAAAGACGGAGGACGCTTCGAGGCACCGCAGCAGGTGCTGAACACTCTTGAGGAATCTGCCTAAGATGAGCGCATCTATGTACATGGCTGCTGTGGCCGCACAAAATTTAACGTCAATGATATTCATGTAGAAACATTTATTTCTGTTTCCCATGTGCAGGGGAGCCCATTTCTTCCAACTACTCACGAAGCCTGCGCATGCACTATGCGTACAAGTCGATATCATTGCGCAGCATTTCCCCATAGGACAGGACAATGTTTAGTGCATTTAAACGGTTCCCGAACCCTTTTAAATTTTTGTTTGTTGTAATCGGAAAGGAATTTCCTTTTGGTTCGACGCCTTGACCCTACCTCTTCACATCCTCTCTCGGCTGCTCCGTTTAAGCCTTTAGCTAGAACGGAGCAGCAGGTCAGAGGCACTTCATTCAGGCCGACCTCCCCGCCTTTCTGACCTTAACGTTCCTCTCTCTAAATGGCCACTAACTAAGCATTGATAATCGAGATTGAGCGAAGCCAGCGAATTACACATCATTGTGTTATTACTGAGAGGAAATCTACTACCGGACTTTTCGTGGCTGCATTGAATCGATCAGTCAGCGTATGTATTCCTCCACTCCCGGTGGCCTCATAGACTGTAGGGTTCAAGCGGTTCCTAAAACAAGAAACAGTTCCTTCATACCCTTTATCTTTCTTCCTCGCTGGATAGCGGTTCTAGCAGCTTGCATATCTTGAGGAAGGATGCGATAGCTTATGGGACAGTTTCCTAATCGTTATTCACGTACTATATGATTCCTGTGATCGACAGTCTGTTCGACATCCACCCACATGGGCGTGAGGCATTTTCCAACGTTTTCATGGCTCTCTTTAATACACCACGCTCATTGGATGTGAACGCAATAGCTCCGGCTTCATGAACATGAAACATAAGCATGATGTGTATGACAAAATAGAAGTGAGGCGTGCAGACAGGACACAAGAGTAGAGAAGTAGACAACACGAACGCCAACTATCAACTAAAGGGAGCACTGAGGCGAATAAATAAAGAAGACACAAAACTCATCTGCGCATGGTGAGGAATGGTAACACCACGTGTCAATCGGGTACACGTGCCGGTCTACGTGAGAGATAACTGTTAAGGTACTTAATCTCTTCCTTATGTAAAGTAATCGAAGGCTGATTCACGCACGCACTTCCACCATTGTAGATATACCATGCCTCTACCATAAGACGCGTATCTTCATTCTTGTGCCTGTACAATATTGCGCATTCATCTAACTCTGGCGTGCAGTTACAATCTCGGCAATGCAATGAAAGATTAGAAGGCGATCCACCGGTTAACGACCTTTTATGTTCCATTAGCCTCTGATTGATACACCGTCCCGTTTGCCCTACGTAGAACTGGCCACAGCTAAGGGGAATATTATAAACCACACCCATACGACAGTGAGTAAAACTGTTGTTCTTATTGTGCTTCACTGGACAAATATCTGTTCGTTTTTTGCCTATTCTGTACGGCAGCGCATATCTTACCTAGCTTATTGGGAGCAGTGAAAGCAACATTAACATCATATCTACTAGCAACTTTTTTAAGCCTGTGCGACACTGAATGAATATACGGAATAGCCACTACTCTTTTTTTTGCTATTACTGCTTACTGTAATCACGTCCGTCCCTCTCGAAACCGACTTCTTTAGGCGCTCAGCCACAGTGGCCACCGCAACACTAGGATAACCAGCTTCTAATAGGCGCTGGACCTGTGCATTAAAACTGGCGCTCATTTCGTGCATGCAAGATCTTGTGTGGGAAGACTTAAGGCACGACATGGCAATTCCGTTTTTTACTAATTTAGAATGCTTGGATTGAAAGTTTAGCAACGGCTTCGAAGATCTTGGGGAGTACTGCCAACAAACATGATTTTGTTCGAAGATCAAGGAAATGTCAAGAAACAGAATTACGCGTCGCTGAGGAAATTCCTTCGTAAACTTTAATCCTCCCCCCACAAAGTTTAAATTGCTCACTCACTAAGGTAGTTGCGGAATCGAATTCTTCCCTATTGCAGAAAATCAGGTAATCATCAACGTAACGAAATATCTTGATAACGCTATCACCTAAGGCTTTCTCTAAGCAGTTGCCAACCTCACTGAGGTAAATGTTGCTACTCAGGTAAATGTTGTGTTTTAAGCGTACCGCGCTGCATAACCAGGTTCGTCCCGGAAGAAGAACGCTCACGCTGTATTTCGGATTGCATTGCTAGCATTAAACAATCAAATTCTCACTTTAAGGCGCCTGACCCTGTCCGACCGTTAGTTGATTACCTTCTGGAGCATAAACTTAGACCAGTAATATCTGACAAGGAAGGTTATTTCGTAATTATGCCAGATGACGTGTTTTCAGAAAAAGCGATCTCAGCCATGGAAAAGAATTTGCAGCCAGTAAAACTCAAGCCTTCGGTAGTTAAGCAACGTGCGGTTGACCTCTTGTCAAGACATAATCTTGATAGCCTTGTCTGTAATGTCAAGAAAGCTAAATCCCTCACCTTAGAACTGTTTTTCTCGGCCAAGACCCATAAACAAGAAATTCCTTTTCGCGCTATAGTGTCAGAGAAAGGGACGTGGCAGGTCTGTGTCGCTAGTTACCTACAGAACTGCCTAGCTTCACTAGTTTTTTCAGACCCCTCTTGCCTACGTAATTCTCAGGCACTAGTTCAGTATTTGAGGGAGTAAAATCCTGGTGACTGTACAGCTTTTAGTATGGATATCGAAGACCTGTATTATTCCTTGCCGCATGACGGGTTGCTTAATTCCGTAAATGAGTTCACTAAAGAACAAATGCAAGAGTCGGCTTTTATTGACAGATGCGGTGTTTCCACGGGAGCTTTTCTAGAAATTCTTTCTATGTACTTGAAGTCAACGCTGATTGGTTGGAGAGATGGCGTTTTTCTGCAGAAATCAGGCATTTCTATTGGCTCAAAGGTTGCCCCTATTCTTAGCAACATTTACCTGAGTAAGGTTGACAACTGCTTAGAGAAAGCCTTAGGTGATAGCGTTATCAAGATATTTCGTTACGTTGATGATTACCTGATTTTCTGCAATAGGGAAGAATTCGATTCCGCTGCTACCTTAGTGAGTGAGCAATTTAAACTTTGTGGAGGGAGGATTAAAGTTTACCAAGAAATTTCCTCAGCGACGCGTAATTCAGTTTCTTGACATTTCCTTGATCTTCGAACAAAATCATGTTAGTTGGCAGTACTCCCCAAGATCTTCGAAGCCGTCGCTAAACTTTCAATCCAAGCATTCTAAATTAGTAAAAAACGGAATTGCCATGTCGTGCCTTAAGTCTTCCCTCACAAGATCTTGCATGCAAAAAATGAGCGCCAGTTTTAATGCACAGGTCCGGCGCCTATTAGAAGCCGGTTATCCTAGTGTAGCGGTGGCCACTATGGCTGAGCGCCTAAAGAAGTCGGTTTCGAAAGGGACGGACGTGATTACAGAAAGCAGTAATAGCAAAAAAAGAGTAGTGGCTATTCCGTCTATTCATTCAGTGTCACACAGGCTTAAAAATGTTGCTAGTAGGTATGATGTTAATGTTGCTTTCACTGCTCCCAATAAGCTAGGTAAGATATGCGCTGCCGTACAGAATAGGCAAAAAACGAACAGATATCTGACCAGTGAAGCACAATAAGAACAACAGTTTTACTCACTGTCGTATGGGTGTGGTTTATAAAAGTCCCCTTAGCTGTGGCCAGTTCTACGTAGGGCAAACGGGACGGTGTATCAATCAGAGGCTAATGGAACATAAAAGGTCGTTAACCGGTGGATCGCCTTCTAATCTTTCATTGCATTGCCGAGATTCTAACTGCACGCCAGAGTTAGATGAATGCGCGATATTGTACAGGCACAAGAATGAAGATACGCGTTTTATGGTAGAGGCATGGCATATCTACAATGGTGGAAGTGCGTGAGTCAGCCTTCGATTACTTTACATGAGGAAGAGATTAAGTGCCTTAACAGTTATCTCTCACGTAGACCGGCACGTGTACCCGATTGACACGTCGTGTTACCATTCCTGAGCATGCGCAGATGAGTTTTGTGTCTTCTTTCTTTTTTCGCCTCAGTGCTCCCTTCAGTTGATAGTTGGCGTTCGTGTTGTCTACTTCTCTAATCTTTTGTCCTGTCTGCACGCCTCACTTCTATTTTGCATAATGAATCCTTACCAACTAGCTCAGCTTTCTGTCGTTGTAATCTGCATGACAATGCCATGAAATTCAAATGGAGCTCAGAAGACTCGCAAGGGCAAGACAGAGCATAATGAGATAACAGTCATCCCTAAAAGCCATAGTCAATATATATCGCAGAACCAGGTCCACGTGATGTGGCCCGTCTTTTTACGCCTGGTGCCAAAAGACAAAGGGGTGAATACATAATCATAGAGGACAATATTGTCCCATTAAAACGCATCCCTCGAAATTATCGGCATACGAGAATGTGGTCATGCTGCAAGCCCTACGCACAATTTTTTCTGCGCGCAACAATATCGATTAAGAAGTTTTTTTTCATTGAGCGCCTGCAACAGGTGCACCCATTTCTTGCTATTGTAATGCAAACCACATTGTGCTCGTTGGCGTTTCGTTACATTTGGTAGGCGCACTAATTTCTAACTATAAATCCAATCCCCCCCAGCTCACCACACCACAACAACACCCGCCAACACATCCATCGGAACTCAGTGCTTAAAGCGTCACAGAGGTCTTGGTAAGACGGAACTCTGCCGTCATGAAAAAGTAGTGACACTTGCCTTAGAGGGTTTTCAGGGTGAAGACCCGCCAGTCGGAGAACAGTTATGGTGAGGGCGTCATCAGGAACTAGGCTCCACTGTGTCGCAGTCGAAACCTCGTCTTCTGTGCACGAAGAAAGAGCTAAGCAGTCCCCTTTACGCGCGCATTTGTAACACGACGTTACATTCCACGGCACGAGAACTTCTCTATTTCCCGCGCGTTCCCCAGCTAATAACAATTCTTTCAAACGCCCTCCCAGCCTGCTTGTAAACTCAATCATTTCTAGCCATTCGTTGCTGAGACATAGTCTGGTGCCAGTTTTGATATCGCTAACCAGTTCATCGAAAGACTTGGACCCGAGTGTGCATGGCACGCTGCGAATAGCGGTGATGCTAGTCTGGACATAGTTCCCCAGAATTAGCATGGCGAGCGCCCAAAAGGCCGTCGCAACATGGCGATTCGACAAGGCTGCCGAGTTCGGAGGACACCGTCCCAGCAGTGCGCACACAAGGTAGGTGATCACGGTGTACGCACTGAACTGACGTCGTGGGACCCAATAACCAAAACGGTAGCTTGCAACGCGGCAGATTGCCACCAAGCTACCGAAAACCACGAGGCATACAAAAAACCAAAACACTGAGAAACCGGAGTCAATGAAAGTTAACCGCACAGCTCTCATAGGGCAGCTGAAGATGCACAGCTGTGCAGGTGGATACTGAGCGTACATAAAAAACGCGTACCTAGCTGCCCTAATGCTGCCAACAGGTAAAAGAGTTATGTCAGCTTTCATTGTGCGCAGATCATCGATATCTCCACGTACGATATGCAACGTGTTGTTAAGGTGCCTATACGCGGAAATCACTGCAAGGGCATCTGGTGAGCTTTGTACCTCAGCGAGCGAACTTCCCGCTGGAGACACTAACGCTCTATAAGCCTCACCTCTCGGAAACATTTGTTGATGCGATTGCAAGTTTGAGAACAGGCGTGGCACCGAAACCGTCTCTCGAATGTGGCACCTGCGAAACTGATCTGCAGGGGCATTGATGCTCTCAGAGCTGATACTTACAACCTGGCATAGATCTCGCGGAAACGTGCTAAAGGTTTCCTCGTGCGTTCTGCCAGAAATATAGAATCGAGCCCGCATTCCACGTGGCATAAGCTTCTTAAGATGATGAAGTGCATCCCGTGTGTCACTTGACGGCCAAGGTACAAACACTTCCTTCCAGTGAAACTGATGCGATAGACAGGAATCTGTAGATTCTACGCAACGGTTAGAACTCCAGACACAGGAGAAAAATGCGCATCTCATCTTGGCGCGCGATGACGTGCTCACAAATTTCAGCGCAAGGGGAAACTCATGAAGCTTTCCAAACAATTCTTGCGCGTCTGTAGGAGAGTATAGCAAGAAATGACTTGCGGAATATACATTTGAAGCATTCATCGCGCTTAGCATTTTGGGATATAGTTGCGATGAAGTCAAGGTCGGCGAATCCAATTCCCAAAGCACCACCATCAAGTATAGCGAAATTCCAAGATCGTAGGAACGCATCACTGTTCCGGTGAATTGAGCTTCACAGTATCCTTTATCCTTTTTCTGCCCTTTTGATCGTCCAATAAAGCTACAACACCGCTTATGGAGGTCAAGACGTCACTTTCAGAGAAACGCATGCAGTATACCGAGGTGCTCTGTCGTAATGTATACTATGTCGGCGCATCTGCCTAAATCTCCCGTCTGGAGGAGCAGAGACCTCACCACTGCGCTCTTGCTTACCTGCCTAGCGGTGATTTCCTTTCTGTGAATTTCGAAAAAGGCTGGACTCGCCTTTTACCATGAATTAAAAATTGTTGTAGCGAACACCTTGCTTCATTCAAGGTAACATCGAGCTGTCTTCCATTTCAATAGTCCTTGTTTGTTTCTAAATATGTTGTTATATTTATGCGGTGAACAAGTGGGCATTTTCTCTAAAAGCTTCTGTGCACAGCTCCGTCGTAGGACGGCACGGCTCTGGGGACCACAGCGATTGCACCCAGGAGGGTGAATATATGCATTCATGTCGCCAGAAATCGATCTTCCGCTCTGGGCTTGCCATGCTGCCCGGCGTTTTTCATAATTTTCTCGCGGCCTCAGGCAATCAAGATCGCCTCGTTGACAGCGGAGTGCGTGCGGGGAAGTTCATCTGTTTTTGCCATCAAAAACATAAACCGCAAATATCCGTAGTAGTGAAAAAACTTTCCATGATGTATACTGTAAATACGTTACAACCCAGAAAGCAGTGTACTGAAGCAGATTTATTGAGTGAGTCCTCTGCCATGCGTCGCCTTCACAAACGTTTTATGCGAATGAACCAGATGTTGCCTGGGCAACAGTGTACGCGACACAAATGTATATCGGCACACACGCACACATGCAATATATATATATATATATATATATATATATATATATATATATATATATATATATATATATATATATATATATATATATATATATATATATATATATATTTATATATCATAAGAAGCCAACAAACACTGGCACCAAGGAACACATAGGGAAAATTAGCTGTGCTTAATACATGACATAAAGAAAGGATAAATTTATGCAAATGGAAGTGGAAGGGGATCCACAACCACGAAATGCGAAGGTTCCGGGATTGTTCCCCACCGGCGGCAAGCTGTTTCTTGATCCACTTTCATTTCCATTAATTTATGGTTTCTTTATTTCATTTACTATAGAGAAGTTATTTCGCCTATGTTGCTCTTGGTGTCAGGGTTGTTGGCTTCTTATGATATGATTAATAAAGTTGGGGTCCCTCAGTTAACCTTATTTCTTCTCGTTTATTACATAAAGAGGGTCTCGAATCCGGCAACATTGATGCCTTCAGGTAGCATGTGTGGGTTTATTGACCGGTTGCCTGCAACGAAATAAGATCACGTTCACGTGACTCCTGTGGCTGAAAGGATGTTCCACATCCGCCATCAAGGTTTGTGAGTGGTGGCTATGGCTAGCACACCGAGGGCTCTACTAGGAAACATAAATACCCAAGAAAGTGGATGGGGAAATGGTGCCGCGGTAGCTCAGTTGGTAGCGCATCGCACGCGAAATGCGAAGGTTGTCGGATCGTTCCCCACCTGCGGCAAGTTGTTTTTTTCATCCACTTTCATTTTCAAAAATTGATTGTTCCTATATTTCATTTATTAAGAACGAATATGCACACCTATATTGTTTTGGAGTCAGTGTTTGTTGGCTTCTTATGATATGATTACTAAATTCGGGTCCCTCGTTTAACCCATTTTCTTCTCGATTATATATATATATATATATATATATATATATATATATATATATATATATATATATATATATATATATATATATATATATTGTGAGCATTATTCATACGCTTCATATTCTCACCTGTACATACTCATCATCACCGTTTTGGACCCTGGTGGTGGGGCTCGCACTCGGGAGAATAAAGAAGAGACTGGCGGCCTAAACCTCGTCTCACAAGTGGTGGAGTGCGCTGTCCGGTTCCTTCGCCCTCTCGCTCCCGGTCTCTCTCCAGCTTCACCTACGCTACATCCCTGGAGCTCCGCTCGGGTCGCCGCCTCTACCCAGCACCTCCACCACTTGTGAGACGAGGTTTAGGCAGCCAGTCTCTTCTTTATTCTCCCGAGTGCGAGCCCCACCACCAGGGTCCAAAACGGTGATGATGAGTATGTACAGGTGAGAATATGAAGCGTATGAATAATGCTCACAATATATATATTTATATATTTATATATAATTGAAATGTTTGCGATTCCAGCAATAATTAAAAGGTTCACTAATTAAAAGTAATTTCTCAAGCAATACTTCGTGATGAAAAAATGTACATGCGGCTATTATACAGTCGGTACGATTTCTCTAGAGCTCTTGGGTATATTTAAAATCTTGATCCAAGTTAGCTGGGACACCCTCTTATATATACAGGGTGTATTTTTAGCTGCACCAAATTTTTAAATTTACAAAAAAAAGACCTGGTAATGTCATGTTCAGAGTTCGAATGTACAGATTGGCGGCCTCTAGATACAGAGCAAATGCCGCACTTGCGTGCGTAATTGGCGAAGTTGTGGTAATTAACTTTCTAATTTTCAACAATAGGTGGCTACAGCAAATGAGTACTTTTGCGAGCGTCCTCGACACAGCCTATCCGAACGATCAAATTAGAGTTCCCATGGCAGGCTCTTTGAAACCGAAACTGGCTGCAAAAACAGCGTCTGTCTCATCGATGTTGCCTCCTCCCTGCATTTCGTCACGTCTCCGAGGTCACAGCCGACCCAGTCCACTAGCAGCTTGCGTTACCTCTTTGCGGTCTGCGGCGTTGGCCTAGCGCTTCCATGCCGGCAGTCCGCCAAATTTAATTCGTCATTCCGTTGGGCGCCACATGTCCACTTCCATCGACGAAATTAGTTTCCCGATGCCCAACTGAATGACGAAGTCAATTTGGCGGCCCGACTTAGGGAAGGACCTTAGGGAAGGGCCCGAGAAAATACGTGCCCATTTCTTGGAATGGTTGTGTTGGTCGTGTAACAGGCTTCAGGAAATCGGTTGGGCACTGAGGTGGACTCTTTCGGCGCTAGTAGTCGCGGCAAGATTTCACGTAATGCTTGACTTCCGCGGCAAGCTTAGGCCAGTAGCAGCGTTTTCGAATTCAGGCCAAGGGAAGCGCGAATCCCAAATGGGCTGAAAAAGGCTTATCGTGCCACACGGACAGAATATCGGCGCGCAGCGCGAAAGGAACGACAAGATGTCCATTCTCCTAATGGGCGGAATTCCTTTTTATACAAGACACTGTTGCGGAGACAGAACGAAGATGGTAAACGCGCGAATGTTCGTGGAGGACGCGAACTTTGGCCGTCAAGATAGTCGATAAGTTGCCCGAGTTCGTCCCGCTGTTGCCGAGCTAAGTCATATATGACAGCGCAAAGAAAACGACCATCATCATCAGCATCACTTGACACCGTTGCAAGTGGAGCGCGCGAAAGACACTCATCGTCAGTGTGCCTCCAGCCAGACTTGTAGATGATTTTTACATCAAATTCTTGAACACGAAGGCTCCACCTGGCAAGACGCCCTGAAGGATCTTTGAGACTGGCTAGCCCACAGAGCGCATGAAGGTCGGTAACAACTGTGAACCGACGACCGCATAAATATCGCCGAGACGACAGCTAAGCATTCCTTTAAAGTGATGTGATGTGAAGGTGCGGCTAGCGGAAGCGATAGCACGTTCCATGCCATCTAAACACTTATCGAGGCCGATGTTGCTAGCATTAGTGTGTCGTTCAGTGTCGGCACCTTCATCAATGTTTCCAAATAAGGGCGGTGTCTGGAGGCGCCACTGAAGTTCGGAGATGTCTCTCTGCCCGGGTCCCCAAACAAGCGGGATATCCTCCTTTGTTAAACGAGTGTAGGGTTCTGGAATCTTGGAAAAATTCTCCATAAGGCGCCTACAGTTTGCGCAGAGGCCGGAGAAGCGACGCACGTCACGTTTGTTTTCTGATGGCGGGAATGCGCCAACAACCATACTCTTTTCTGGTTCTGGCCGAACACCTTCATGACCACCAACGTGGCCGAAAAACTTGAGTTCCTGCTAACCAAAATGGCATTTTTCAGGTTGTAATGACAGGTCGGCAGATCGAATTTCAAGGTTCACGGACTGAAGTCGCTGCAAGTGTTCTGAAAACATCCGAAAAAAAACGACGTCGTCTAAATAGACGAGACATGATTCCCAGTGAAGACCTGACAGCACAGTGTCCATCATTCTTTGAAAGTTCGCAGGAGCTGAATATAATCCAAAGGGCTGTACCTTAAGTTCGTACAGGCCGTCAGGAGTTACGAAAGCAGACTTTTCGTGATCTAATTCATCAACTTCTATCTACCAGTATCCGCAGCGTAAATACATTGAGGAGAATTCTCAGGTATGTCGAAGATGGTCTAGAGAGTCATCTATGCGGGGAAGATGCTAGACATCGTTTTTCGTCACCCTATTCTCTTTGCGAAATAATCAACACAAAAACGAAAAGTGCCGTCATTTTTCTTGACAAGTACAACGGGCGACTCGCATGGGCTGGTTGAGGGTTGAATTTCGTCGTCGTCTAGCATTTGCTTCACTTGACAGCTAATTGACTCTTGCTCTTTTTGTGACACGCGGTAGACGTGCTGGCGCATGGGTCGTTCGGCCGTGTCCGTTATAATACAGCGCTTCGGGATGGAGGTCTGTGTTACTTTTGACGTGGATGCGAAACAATTACTGAACATACATGAAATACTTCGTGTTCGCTCTTTCGGTGTGGTTGAGAGCTCAAGATTTACCGAACTGTCAACCACGGTGTCACCCTTGGCGGTTGCAGAAAGCTCAGCAAGCGTAGGACCTATTGTATCCCTCATATTTTCAAAGTGAGCAATGACCGTTAGCTTTCCCAGGTGTTGGTAGCCGGCGCTGAAAGTCGTCAATAAAAGCTCACTCATGGGGCGGTTCAGTTGAATAATGCTGCGGGTAACACAGACTTGCCGAGCCAAGAACACCGACAGGCTTCCTTCAGCGATGCCGTTACTATTATCGACGGCATGCGGCAGTGAAAGAGAATCGTTGGCGGTCGGCTGGCATATCAGGGGAGGAGGTTGTTTAATAGATCCGTCAAGAGCAGCCCCACCCCCGGAGGTCGGTGCTCCTAGTCTCTCCAGCGTGGGCTTTCGGACATAATGGTTATGCCCTCAGCGGCATGAGCAAACGGCAATTGTTCGCCAGGTGACGTAGAACGTCGAGGAGATGGAGAGCGGGACTGGCACCGCGGAAGAGTCGAGGACGGCTGGCTCGCCAAGTACTCGAGAATTGCTCGGCGACGCTCACGATCACGGTGTCGACATACCTATCGGCGAAACCCAGGAAGGCCCATCTGGCCGTATGTGCACTCTCAGTATACGTGACCTGCTTCACCACAATCGTAGCAGGGTGGCCGACTGTCTGGAGTGTGCCAAACACTGGATTTCCGCACTTTTAGACTTGGGCTCGCGGACGGCAGAGGTGCTGGAAATGTAATTAGGGCTCGAGAAGTCCTGCGTCGTCTGTTTGGTGGGTTGGCAGAACGGATAGCCGACAGTCGGCATAGGGGACCTTAATGCTTCGGCGTACGTCAGGATAGGGGCTTCGACTGGCGGCTTGACCAGCTTTTGTCCCACCTGCCTGACCACTTCGCGAACACCATCACTTAAAGCAGTCACGTTGGATTGAGGAGACATTGCATGAACTTGTTGCAGCTCCTCACGTACAATACTGCGCACGAGCTCCCTTAGGGTCGTCAAATCAGGGGTGGCCATGAACAACGAAAGAGATGTGAAGTTGCTTGGGCGTTCGTACTGCTACGACCGCTACCGTAGCATATGCTCCATCGTTGTTGCGACGTTGAGGGATTCGGCTACGGTATCTGGTGGCTTGAGCACTAGACATGCGAACAACTGATCTGTAAAGCCTGACATTAACAAACGCACTTTCTTTTCTTCTGTCATTCCCGGATCAGCGCGCCGAAAGAGCCGCGACATGTCCCCAACGATCGTGGCGACACTTTCATTTGTTCTTTGATTCCTGGAATTGATAGCGCGTTCTGCTTGCTCCTTCTTTTCTTAACTTCCGTGGGTATTGCGTAGCTTGCCACAAGATATTCGCCAGGTGGCCAAACTAGCTTCGTGGTTTTCGAACCAGATGCGCGCCGAATACTCCAGGGCGAAGTAGACATACCGAAGCTTCCAGTAGTCGTCCCATTATTTCACGCTGGCAACTCGATTGTAATGGTCCAGCCAGTCCAGAACATCCTCGATCTCGTCACCGTGAAACGACCTTGGGATTCGCGGCTTGTTGAAAATCCACGGAGCAGGCGGAGTGGTGGTTTCTCCAGTCAGGATCCTCGTTGAACTGATTGTCATGGTTGTACATTTTACTGAGCGAGGTTGCAGTTCTGGTGGCATTCCTAGTTGTCGCCGGCTGCGCCGAACGTCAGCGTCAAAGTTGTCCTGATCGAAGTTTGCAGCTTCGTGTTGGTCGCAGTGCATGGAACAGTTTACCCCGCACCTCCACCAGTAACGTTACTACATATATTACAAACACTATTAAATGTAACCTCATAGAAACATACCCTTCCTCTCCGACACCTTGACTGAGAGTGAGTCTTTGTGGCTGTCGACCTCAGCTTCTGCAGAAACTGCGAACCCACTACACAGTCAACTGTTATACTCCTTGCAATATATATATATATATATACACTGAAGCTATTGCATGGTTCCTTCTTTTCATATTTTGTGCATCGCTACTTGCTGGAAAATTACCGGATAACTGGAAGATAGCCGGGGATGTACCCGTATTCAAGAAAGGCGACTGTTCATCGCTAGAACATTATCGTCCAATATCATTGACATCCTCATGTTGTAAACTAATTGAACATAGTGTTGCCAATCATATTAACGAATTTATAGAGAAACATTCAATACTGCCTAATTTTCCACACGATTTTAGAAAAGGCTATTCAACGGTTACAGAGCTTGTCACCGTAATTCTTTTACTCGCTTCATGCCTTGATAAAAATGGTCCAATTGATGCTGTATTTCTTGATTTTCGCAAAGCCTTCGATAGAGTTCCATATGAAAAACTAATACTAAAAACTTAGACATCTTGAGCTTCGAGAAATATTGATCGCATGGATAACAAACTACCTAACAAATCGCCGCCAGTTCGTGAAAATTAATAAGCAGTAGTCTGGCTGTCTTCCGGTTAGCTCGGGAGTTACTCAAGGAAGCGTCCTAGGACCATTGCTCTTTTTTCTTTACATAAGTTATATTACTACTGGAATTCACTCCAGCGTGCAAATTAGGTTGTTTGCGGACGACTGTGTGCTTTTTAGAGAAATCACTTCAACAAATGATCAAACAGACTTAAACGCTTCCCTTGCTGGCATTACTGATCGGTGCAAAACATGGGGAATGCGGCTTAACGCTGAAAAGACGGTCTTTCTTCGCTTCACTCGTGAGAAAGCTCCACTAACCTTTAGTTACACGTTAGGTTCGTTGTCTTCGCCGGAAAAAACAAAATATAAGTATTTGAGTGTCACATTTACTAACAAGTCGTCATGGAATTTACACATTGATAATATCTGTTCAGTGGCGTAGGAAAAAAGGGGGGGCGGGGGGGCCGGGGGAAGTAGGTGGCGTTTTCCGTTTTTCTAATATGGTGGGGAGATCAGCGTCACTGAGACGCAATTTAATTTTCGTTTTCGTTCAGGGCTGCCCACAGCCAAAATACTGCGGGCCATGCTACCTACGACCATTTTTGTGACGTTGTTGTTGGCCAAGATATGAATGTCAGCCTTCAATTTTCCAAATGCAATGTTGCCGCTAAAATTGGTAATTAAAAGTTTATATTTTTTTTTCCTTGTGACGCGAGCCGTATTTGCCACGATGCCGCATTTGTATTGGTCGCTAAGCCTTACAGTCTGACAGAAGATGTGCACATGCGCTTATCACAAGCTATCAGTGCAGCAGCCTGTGTTATTTGGCGCAGAAAAACAGCGAGCATTGGCCTCGAGCTCCATCACTGGAAAAGCTGGCGCCACCATCGGCGTGACGTGCTATTAGGGATCACGTGGACATAGCAGCCGCGTCGGCTGCTTCGGGAACGACGAAGCGAGCTGGAAACGAGAGTCTAAGTTCCCTCGTACGCTGCGGTCCTCATTTATTGGCGACATTTTCTTGCTTCGGGTGTCTCCTTTACAACGGCTGAAAGAACTACAATAGGTAGTGGCTGCCTTTGAAGGCGCGCATCATGGTAGGCTCCTGATCGGTGCCGCATTGCCGGACGTACGCAACGGAACCCGGTGTCAGCGCTATTCATATGTAGCCGCAGGACAAGAAGCTGCGTGAAGCTTGGCTCGCGAAACATAAAACCAGCAAACAGCCATCGGCTACAACTCGGGTATGCAGCAAGCACAGACGCGAGGAAGATTTCTGCTACTGCGCCGGGACTGCAATGTTCGGTGAGTAGCAGAAAACGCGCACTGAGACGCTCGCCCGAGTCCGCTGCCCGACTAATCTCATGACGGTTTGGTCTATGAACTTGTAGATGCTATAGATACTGGAAAGTTCCCTGGAGTGGAAAGTGAGCGGTAAGAAGCACGTTAATAAAAAGCATGGCATATGGTCCTATTTGTTTTATGAAATAATGCACTGGTTTAGAAAAAAAACAAGCAGCGGGAAAGCGCACGCTGTGAACACCGATAAACATATAGTGCGGCGCAACTCGAGAAATAATATTGAAACGTCAAAGAGTTAAAAAAAAAAGACATCACAGTCCCCGTAGGCGTCGAAGTCTCTACAATGAAATTATTTTTGAACAGTTCTGATAGCGCCCACGCATCAGTGGTTGCTTGTATACTGTCAAATGCTCATATCCTGCGGCCTAAAGCTCATGGCACGGTGCGAAAACGCGCACGCGGCGAAAGCGAAACTGCGCGGACAAGCATGCAGACGCGCAGTCGGTCGCTGCAAAGCCGTGCGATCGCTTCATTGAGGCTTCATTCTATTATGCTCCGTTTAGTTATACAAAAACTATAAGGACCTTTTTCTCATAGTTTGCTCTCAGCGTTTGCCTACCTTTCACGCAAAAAGCCGGTTCGGGAGACACCATCGCGGCGACCGCGCACACTGCTGTTCACTGTATGTATTCGGTAAAGTGATAGCCTCTATAAACGATTCTGTGCTTTCAGTTTGGCCAAGGTTATTATTTAGACAGTAAAAAACTTCTCTCGTTTCGAAAGTACTTACAGAAATGTCCGGGAGAGCTCCCGCGTGGTGTTTTCAGTGAGCGCTGAAAGCAAAACCTATGAGGATCGCGCCGCGTGATCCCTCCTACTACGCCAGCGAGGCGCTTCCGATAGAAGGCAGCTCCGTAACGCCTCGCCGCCAATACCTGCTGAATTCGCGATCTCTGCGAAAGAAAGCGAAGGAGAGGGGGACCCGTGGGATGCGCGCGGCATCCAAGGCGGCTGTACTGGTGCTGAAACCCGGAAATTGTCGATATCCTCGCCTTCCTCGACTACACACCCGCGCGAACGAGACCACGCACCATAATGAAACTTTATTGAAATTGCGAAAGTACTTGCGTGGATGAAAATGAAATTTTGTTAGTCACTGATGAAGCGCCCCCAGGCCTCCAGCCACATACGCATTTCTTTAATTTTTGATTATTAAGCAATCATGGAACACTAGTCTCCCGAAAGTTCTGTAGCAGAGCGAATGTCCTACTAAACAACGTAATAGTGCAAAAAATATGCGCGATATGCGAAATATGAAAAATATTTCTTGCCTTCGCAAAAGCTATCCAGTAGAAGGCAGCAATATACCGTTCAATTAGCATGCTAGGCAACCCAACGAACGCGTGAACTACACAAACATACGTAAACGCCCATTTTGCAGCTGACTGGCGAACTAAGCTGACTGGCTCTGCTTCATGTTACCTTGTGTACGTCTACAAGGCAGTGGTCAGAGTTTGATTACCGTTTGTGCACTTTTCGAAACTATCGACAGTGCAAAACAGTTGGACTGACCTCACCAACGATGATTCAAGTATGCGAGTAGGCGAAGTACGTCACCTATGATGCGTGTACTGCAACCACTCACCTCACGCGCTTCCCTCTCCATGGACACGCTGCGCCATTTAGTGACGTACTCGCGCATACCCAGTTGCACCCGCTCAGAAACAAACGTTGGCGTCAAAAATATTAATCTAAGAATGCCACATAACCAGTGGCACATAAACCTTGGCCTCTAAGTCACATACATACCTAAAAGCGCATACTAGTGGCACATACCTGCCTGGCACATATCCAGTGACTTCAGCGGGACATGCCGCTCCATGTGCCACTTCACATACCGGCGGTATACGTACGTGCCGCGGCACATGCCCAAGCTGGCGTCGAGGAGGTTCATCGAAGAACGTCCGCAAGTAGGACATACCCATGAGAATGATCCACACTTTTAGACTGCACAACCTTCGGCGTCGGACCCAATTTCTGGTGAACTATTCAAAATGAATAGCCGGGAAAAATAGTGTGACAATATCAGCGTTTATATGAATGCTACAGAATGCGACAGCAGCGCATCGCATTTTCTATCTCACCATGAGTAACGCGATGCGCCAGCGCTCACGTGTAGCGCATCACTCGTGCCGTAATGGTGGTGGCTCACGGTGTCGCACATCGTAGCCAAAGCAGCGTTGCCAGACGCTTGCGGTAAAGTCTTTCAGAACGGGGGAGTCGTTCAGCGGAAGCGTTGGCAAACGTCGAAGGTGAGGCAAAAAATTCGTCGCTATTCCATTATCGAGAGTAGAAGTGAGCATGAAATGGCTACCGGCAGACCAGATTGGTTGGAGACTCTACTAGCGACAATCGTGAAATGGGTTCAGTGCATGTTCGCAATGGCCAAACCCCACGACTTCACACCGCACTACGCCATACTGTGCACTGGTACACTGTAAACAGAAATGAACTGAAAAGGGCATTTTAAGGGATGTCACCTCCCTTGAGACTACGTGCCTGAAAACCGTGCTCCCTTACAGGGGTGTACAAATGTTCAGCGTCCTCCATTTCGCTCCCTCGCGAAATGGGGATGAAAGAAGGAGAAAGAACGTCCATTCTACATCCTTTTTAAGAGAGAGTTTAGAAGATAGAGGCCTCCCTTTAGCGTAAATGGAGTTCTCTTTCTTATTTTATGCGTTATTTTCTTTTATTTTACACATCTGTGAGAAGGAAACGAGAAGGGAGAGATATATTGTCCTAGTGGTTGTTTTCCTTTTTTTCATTTCAGCAAATTTATACTTTTCCGGAGTGCAAGCCAAGGTATTAGGGCGATATAATAGACGATTTGTTCGTCTCGTCGACCACAGTGCCTGTCGCGCTGCCAGAGCCCCAGGTCGGCACCTGACGACCTGTCTTCGGAAGCGGGACCATGCAAAACTTCGACGGTTTCGGCCGCAGAATGTCCTCGCTTCTGTTCGTTTTCCCTTGAACTAAAAGTGAAACTAAAGGCAAAGCCCGCAAAGCGCCACTGTCGTCGGCGCCGGTGACGGCGCCTGTTTTGCTCATCGCAGTTCTGCGTGTGTCTATATGCGTGATTGCGAGGTGCCGTCGGAGGGTATTTCGTGTGCTGTGGAGCCTCACAAGAAACCTACCTGCTCCACTGCGCAGCACGGCGCTGATCGGACAACGCGTAGCCGTCGCCTTGTCGTGATCTGTGTACTTAATTACGCTTTTGTGGTTCGCGCGGCCGTGCTCGGGCATTCCCTACTGCGCCACGATATGAAAGCGGCTAGTGAAACCTCACCCACAGTCCTCACAAAGTCGGACCGCGTACGGTGTCGACTGCTTTGGAAACGGAGCGTTTCGGATTACCGCTTTCCCAGTTGCCTCATGTTTCACGCGGCCTTTTCAAGCTGCGGTGCTGAGTACGGCGCGGACCCATTGCGCTATGCACATAATGCTCACACCTTTTATGTCGCGGTGTTGAGACTCATCGGTCCGCTCAAGAAAACTCAAGAAGCCAGTGCCGCACAAAAAAGAGACATTTCAAAGTTTTTTTTCTAGTGTTTTAGGTGTCAGAACCATGATCTGATTATGAGGCACGGTGCAGTTGGGGACTTCGGGTTAATATTGACCTCTTCGGGTTCTTTACCGTCCACAGTTTAATGTGCGGCACGCGGGCGTTCTTGCACGCCCCTGTATCGAAGTGCTGCCGCCATGGCCAGGATTTGATCCTGCGTCCTCGTGCTTAATACTAAGCACAACGCCAAGGACGCTTATAGCAACCAAGGCGGGTGAAAGAGCGTTGGATTTTCATCATCAGGTGTTGTGTGATATAGGTTGTGACAGCCAACTTAAAGAACACAACAGGAAACTTTAGGCTGTCGTATTTTGGGATGTTTTTTTCTGTTGTCTGAAGTGTGACGTCCTGTAGTTTTTGATCAATATTTAAATAAAAATTGATAGAGACTTCCTTACGGCTATTTAATTTTGTTAGTAGAAAAAAGCTTCCCCGCCGGAGACTCGAACCTAGGACCTGAGGATCACAAGCCCAGCATCTTAATACTGCACCACGCTGAACATGGCTCCTAGCGTATATTTTAGCTATGTCAACACTCTGCATTGATGTTTGCATTTGCATATTAAGAGCCAAGATACGCGTTCACTCCACCGCGTCAACTGCCGCATCTCTAGAAGAGTAAAAGTGTTCTTACCATCGACAGGTACATTGTGTAGTGCTAAAACATGGATTTTGCAGTAGGATATCGATATTAAATAAAAAATACAGAAATAGACGACGGTGACTGGGGACACTGTTAGGCTTGTTACTGCTAATTTCGACAGTTGCTTCCCGCGTTTTACACTTTTGAGCGCGCATATAATTCTGTGTTCTGTGCAAAATAGCTGCATAAACATTCGTGGATGATTGTTCATTCTGACAGCATACTGGCTTTTCTCGGCAGCGCTGTACCAGAATAATGAGACCCGAGCGATACAGCTTTTCACGCAACCTTGTGGAACAACCCAAAATTTCTTTGTCGCTTCGTAAAAGCTTATGCAATATTTCTGGGAGATTAACTGTGGTAATGTAACGGAACATGTAAGTCCACAGGCATGTGTGCCACATCTTACCAAATAACAAAAAACGGATCCGCAGCCACTCCCACAGATGGTATGATTTTGATCAGCGGCCGATTTTGAGGAGGCGCGTAGGGCGTTTAGGGTGCTTCGTCGTCACGGCACAATTATAACAATTGGCCACGTCGACTTTAATACCGCTGTCGGTGCTATCAGCATTGCCGGCTTCAGAGAAGCACGATTGAATACCGCGCAAGTGAAAAGTAGTGTTCACCACCGATGCGAAACTGACATACAATTTTAAAGCGTCGCGACTAAAAGCGCTTCTGTCGCAGCGTCAGAACTTATGTCACTGCGACGGAAAGTGGCATATTTCTAACGCCACGACAGAAAATGTGCAGTTCCGCCTGAGAGTTATTGTTGCGACGGCAGAATCGCTGTCGCGATCGAAAGTTGTTGTTGCTACTTCAGAGCTCTTGTTGTCGTGACAGAACGTTTCTCTTGCGACTTCAGAACTCTTCGTCCGCACGACAGAATCTTTCTGTTGCAACCACAGAATTTCTGTCGTAACGTCAGAATCGCTGTCACGATAGAAAGCTGTTGTCATGACTTCAGAACTCTTGTTGTCCCGACAGAACGTTTTTGTTGCGACTTCAGAACTCTTGGTCTTCGCGACAGGATGATTCTGTTGGGACATCAGAATTTCTGTCGTAACGTCAGAAATGTCTGTTGCAACTACAGAAACATCAGGCACTTCTGTCATACAATAGAAATTTCTGTAGTTGCGACAGAAATTCCTGTAGTTGCGATAGGAATTCCTGTTGTCTTTTTCAACTGGGAGCGATTTGCGTCACAGCAACATTATTTGTGAGGCGGCAAATTACTGTTATGTAGCATGAAGAATGCGAACCGCCAGCCTGTTTCTGTGTTAAATGGAGGCAAGCAGTGTATGCACACAATTATGTTCATTTTTTCAGTTTTGTGAAAGAAGCTTCCAACTGCATGCATTTTCACTGGAAAATCTGTACCAGCACTTCCTTGTAAAAAATTGTCTATGCACAAAAGTTTGTGCATTAGAAATCACAGTTTCAGGCAGCTAGAGCCTACAAATTTTTTTCTGTATGCAGACACTAACAGCGTTTTCACAGTCATGTATTGCACGTTTGACCAGTGCTGGAAAGGATAAATGGAATAAATTCAAAGAGGCCTGCGAATTTGTTTGCTTGGTCAGGCTTTAATGTACTTTAGTAATGTGTTCATCTGCAGATGTCGTGTGAATGCATACTTGGACTTTAGTTAAATTCCACTGCATTAAAAGCAACCACCTAGCCAATCTCAATTCTTTTTCTTGTTTCTTGCCCTTGGTGTCCACATACCTGAACTTATTCTGAGTTTTTGTACTAAAACAATGGCAGGGCACCACACATGCTAGAAACATTAAAACAAAGAACAAGGAATGTGGCACAAATGATCCACGGAGTCACAAAACAACAAAAAGGGTTCAAAGAAGCGGAGGCAGTCAGACTTGTGCAAGCATTCATTATTAGCAGGGTGACCTATAGCCTCCCCTTTCAAAAACTAAATAAGGCTGAAATGTCTAAAGTGAGCTCCATCCTCAGGGCAGCTAGGGTTCCCAAAAGCACAAGCGCCAAAAAGCTGGAGCCTCTTGGTATTCGCAATACATATGAAGAACATGACATGGCAGTGGTCACGCCTCAGAGCGAACATCTGAATTATACTAAACAATGAAAGGCCCTGTTGCAAAAGGTAGGATATACCCTGAGAGCGCAGTATGGCTGGGAAAAAAGCAGTTTTGCTACCCAGACAAAAAAGAGAGAAAATTCTAGTTTCACCAATCCCAAAGAATATGAGCACGGAGCACCACCAAAGCAGAAGACAAGCGCAATCAAAGGCTTTACAAAAGAAATATGAAAGAAATCCAGACACATACTACGCAGATGCGTGTAGAGTGGCCACAGACAAATTCACAATAGTGACCTTCAATCGGCCCACAGTCATAACAACCTCCATTCGACACTCTTGAACCTGCGCCGGGGAGGCAGTAGCCATAGCACTGGCCTTTCGAGTTGCAGAAGCAAAAGAAAACAATCTGCATTGGCCATGATGGACTCTAAGGCAGCATGCTGTTCGTTCATGACGGGTACCGTCCCACACAAAATTCACAAGATCGCACCAGGTGATAATTTGGTGTCCGGAACACTCTGGACTCGAGGGAAATGAGAGGGCGGAACAAGCTACTCAACGAATAACCATCCGAGCACTAGTCAGTCATTTCAAGGAACCCCCATTGACCCACACGACACCTTCGCAAACGGGGAAAAAGAGAGACAAGAATACAGCCACCCGCACTCCAACCTTATGGAAGAACAGGCCAGAGAGTGGCACTGTGTACAGACTGACGCATATCTACACCTACAAATACTCAGTAAGATACACCCTCCATTCTATAAAAGTACGTGTTCTTGGCACGGGGAGCTGCGAACTCTTGCCAACGTAACATGAACACAAACTACAGCCTCCAAATTCCAATTCTCCCCTGACGGCGCAAGTGCCAAGTAACAGGCACTGGGATGTTTGGCTTGCTAGCGAAGATGTAGAGAGCCAGAGAGCTCTTCTCGATCAAGCCCAGCAAACCACAGAGACCCGTGGAGCCCTGGACTGAGGGACGCACCGACCGCACAAACCACTAAGAGAAATAAAGTTTCTACAACTACTACTTGCCCTTAGTGCTATAAGGCATCACGCTTACCTGCAACTGCAAATGAGCCACATCTCACTTGATTCACTCAGTTTCCATCCAGAAAATGCACTCTTTGTAGGAGGGCATGCATGATTGATTGCGTATGTGCAGAATTTTGTTGCCACAGAGGGGCATGTAATATGGAAACCGACGTAAACATTATTACACTCTGCAGTAACTTGTTCTGAATTGAACTTTTAAAAATACAGAGATGTTTCAATAAATCACAAAATTTGTTTGTTTTAACTCGGTGAGTAGTGTGCTACCGTCTGGGATTCTTTTATTCCACATGGTAGAGGTGTGTGGCTGTCTTTCAAGCTTCTGCATTAAGTGTGCTTGTTGCACCTGGGACTAATTCTCAAAGCAAATATGTTTCAGGTAATTGTAAATTCTTGTGAAACATGGCACATATATTGCTGTATTTTTCTTGGAAAATATATTCAGAAAAGCAGCTTCTATAGCTTCAGTAAATTATTCATTGTGGCCAATTCAGCTGACCCTTTCCGAGATTGACCATTAATCTTACAGCAGTGGCTTTTTATAATTCTAGTATTCAGCGTGTATAATGCTTCTTTTCAGATATGTTAACACCAAAAAAGTTTGCATTCCTAAGAGCTTAAACAGCCACAGGCCACATTGCAAAGACGGGGATCTGAGTATCAAAAAAAATCTATAATAAAGCTAGCAAGAAGTACTCACAAGCAAATTCTTGTTGTCAGAGGGATGTAAGAATAATACAGCCCATCCAGGGGCTGCACGAAATCCAGATAATAGCCACAAAAACAAAGCCTACATATGTCACAGCCATTTTAATAAAAAATGATATTTAACTCCAGTGTACGCATAATGAAGCCTTGCTAATTATGTCAATTTATTAGCACTACCGCCCAGTACTGGTGTGCTCCGGAAAGGTGGCTCACATTTGCAGGCAGCAATAGGTGCAACGACATCCATCATTCGTGCATCACTCATTTTGGACAATGCACACCTTGCTGCAAGCAAAAGGAGCCACAATATACCTTTCTAACAATTCTTGGCACTTAGTTTGAGAAACGCGTTTCCAACCATATCAGACTAGACCGGCATTGCGTTGCAGCATGCTCGACACCCAAAACGTAACTCCTTGCTCTCGAACCCAAAGTTTCTGTTTACCTGGCATAATACGATGTGCAAACAATGCTCACCTGTCCCCTGCCCTCCTCGCCCCCCCCCCAAAACACGCAAAAAATATTCCTGGCTACGGCACCGGTCCTTGTTACAAGAAATAGCAGTACAGATCCTTGGTCTCGATGTTCGCCAATCCGAAACAAGATCAAATTGGCTAGGCAAATAAAAAAGACATAAATGTCGACCTTCCACCTGCTATGGAGGATTGTTCCTAAATGTGGAGGAGCATGTAATGAAGTAGCCTGAAGAAGCATGAAGTAGCCACTAATGTTGTTTGGTCTGTACTCCAGCCACGTATTATTTACCAGGCTCAGTTTTACTGGCTCTCACCGAATGAGAGGGACCAGATTGAGATCATTATTTAGAATGTGATGAGGACAATACCTGCTCTGCCTCTGTTCGGTCAAGAACATGCCCAGGTGAACACCATGGCAGCATTGCTAATTCAATGTGGATGAGCATGTGTGTTAAAAAGGTTGCATGTTGCAGTCACTTCTGATTGCTTGGGCGCAAGAACATGCTTAAGGCCATGGCACGGCTGTACACTTATGTTCCTTTGGACCAATGTATTTTTTTACAGACGCTGCTATTACAGGAAATGGAAGCATAGTTTGAGTCAGCCTTAAGTGCTTCCCTCTTTATAAAAATAAGGAATATACACTGGATGTCTGCCACTTTACTTCAGCTTCATACCATACATGACAAGAGTCTGCAGAACAGGGCTGGTACACGGTAAACTCACACATGACACCAATGAGGCAGCCTCATTTTTATAAAATATCGCCCAAATACAGACACACACCAATTCCTTGAGTACCATTTAACAACTGAAGCAAGACAGTAAAGCCAAATAGCTTTGTGAGAAGATACACAAGCTTCACAACTACTCACTTTTAATGCTTGCTTACACTAGGCACAGGAACACATCTCTGGCCTTTTCAATGCCATGGCAGATAACAAAGCACACAACAACATCAAGAACATGTATGGACGCGCACCTCTTGTGCCAGGCTCACTTACCGTCCTTGTACCCCGAAAAGCTTGCTCTGACGCGACACATGCTTTTACGCTCAAATTTGACATCCTTTGCCGCATCAATTTTGCCAGCACTCTCAAGGACGCAGTATTCTTAACTGCAATTTATCATCAGAAAATACGTAATTTTAGTAAGGTGAGCACAGGCATCTTGACTCACTTATTATGAATGGAAAGAATTGTCACTGCTGCCCGAATGATGAGAGTAATCGTTTGAAGTTGTAGAGAGTCAGCGTAGCTTCATGCAATACTGTTTCTCAGCAAGCTTGCACAAAGGATCATTGCAGGCAGGGAATTATAGGCCTAATTGTGCTTTTCACTTGCTCTGAATGTGACCTTAAACAAAGCATTGTATGTAAAAAGGGCAAATGTCCTTTGAAATGAAGCATCTATCAGCGAGTAGCATTTTGCCTTTTGAGACTTTTAAGCATCCATGATGGAGAGATTAAATTGCCAATGTATCTCTATAAGTCATGCCCCTAAAGATACAGATGGCGTTTAGGAAGGTAAATTTATTTTTAACCAGGGAGGTACGTACGGAAAAAACTTTAATGAGAAAAGGACCTGCAAGGTTTAAGCCTGGGCTCAGGCCACCCGGGCATTATGTGCAGTGAGGCATAGCCTTTACACAGCGGCCCGGGCCCACTGGATAGCCCATAGTTGGTCGTATAGTTCCGAGCTAGTCAGAGCGCTTACCCATCGCTCCTCGAGGAGGCCCAGTTCTATCTTGTACTCTACATATATTGACCTCCTCTGTGTGCACTTCCATAAGGTGTGTGCCATGTCTGCGTGTTCGTGCTTGCAGAGCTTGCAGCTCGCGTCTGGCTATTGTGTTGAATTTACTCTGTTTAAATGTACTGAGTTTCGGAACGTTCTCGTTTGCAACCTTCTCCAATCTGTTTCTTGAGACCTGTCGAGTTGTTTGCAGGGTTGTGGGTATGTTTCTCTTTCTTTCGTACAGAGTGTCAGTATGTCGTGATACGTGACCAGTCTGTCCCTGTTGTCTCGCATCGCTACTTCGTTGTCGTCGCCTCCCCGCAGTCCTTCCCCTTTCCCCGGGGGTTGCGGGGTGTTAGGCCGTCACTGGTCGAGCCGCGGTGAGTTAGTTCTCACGCGGATCGGTTAGCCTTCTGGTTGAGGTTGGGAGGGCCATTCATGGTTACTTCTCCCATATGTGCCGAGATCCATTTCAGGTATTTGGGTCATGTCAGAGAAACACAAATGTATTTTTCCAAGATGGTACAGTGTTACTCCGCTGTTAGAAAGGTGATTCAGAAGAGCTCTCTAACTCCATTGACTAAATTTTCGGAGCTAATTGCAATGGGTGATTCCCCTGTTACTCTGGTATTGTTAGTCGGGTGCTTACTGTCAGTGATACACGCAGCATACCAGTCCTGGAGCTCAACTTTCAAAAGCCAAGAGGCATGTCATGGGTGATTTAATCATGGATGTTCTCAAACAGATGGAATTGTCACATGAAAACTGTGTACAAGGATTTCATCATTAGTACAGCTGTAAAAAGGTGGTAGTTTTGTGTGGTATAGCCTCGATCCAAAATGCCTGACCAGTGTCATTCTTTGTTGAGCCGACCATTCAGGCCTCGCCACTAGCTAAATTGTGGACACACAAGTAGTATCTCCTCCATGCTGGATTACGAGTTTACTAGGCGTTTTTTAAACAAATAATTAATTTATTGTTTATTTTTTCTGTCATTTTGATGACCTGTCTATGCTTTTATTTTCAAAGGCCGTACTATTCTTAATATTATTGCCTTCAATGTTTAATTGTAATATCCCATATAATCCACCGTGATTACTCGTAAAAGAGAAAACAATATAGAACAAACAGTAGATGTGCGCAAATGTATCTTCATTGATTTAAACAGTCACCTGCGAAGATTAAAAGTCAGGTTGCTCAATAGATTGAATTATCTCAGTTGGAAAGCAGCACTAAGTCTGTTTATAAGCATATCACTCATTCAGTATATGTAAATGTAACCAAATGTAGTATATGTAACCAACACGTACACTCTCCGACTTTAGTGCAAAAAGGTAATATGTTGTGTTATGCTGCTCAGTTGAGACTGTGAATGCAACCATTATTAAAATGATCAAGCTAGAGACAACTATTGGAGTGTTTATAATTTATGGTAAGTGCTGCGTGATATTGCAAAATAACATAAATAATGCTGGTCTCAATGTTTCTATCTATGCCTTTCATTCATCTCTTAGTCTCTCTGAAATTAAGCAGCAGAGCATGACACAAGCACTGCTGCTTACGTTTATAATGGAGACATCAGTGGGTTTTAGATAGAGCCAACTCCTGTCCCTTATGCACGTATGTTTTGGTATTTTCAAGACTATTCCTGCCATATGAAAACCAAGGCACACTGGCCCCTCATGGTATTGAAGCTCTCACAAATTACTTAGAGTGGATGATACATTTTGTGGATTTTGTCAGGTTCCATATGCCTTGCCTTAATCATGGTATGAAAGGTAGGTTGTGCTGGTGCAATTCAGCTATATTATTAAAAAATATTATAATTTGCAGCTTTCTTCTCTTGGCCACCGAAGTGCATCATCCAAACAGAATACAAAGACTTTCCTTCTGACGTGCACTCTTTAAAACAAAGGCTTGCAGCCACATGCATGCAGCGATTGTACAAAACAAATTATGCAACATGCTCGGCGTTGTGCAGATTACGGAATGTGTAATGTGTTCAGTAACTAAGGCTGCACCTCTAATACACTGGGACTGTATTCAAGATTATGCAATCTTTTGCTAATTAAGCCATGTTCTAAAATTGGATTGCATACCCTAGCTGTATGGGACTAAAAATGTAGTACCTCAGCTGAAAAAGCTACAAGTGACATTCCTCTGGGGTATGTTTGTTCATTTGAAAAGCAGATTTCACTCAGTTGGTCATTTGACAAAAAAAATTGTTGTTGTGTTCCTAATACTTCAGTCCTATACTGCATATTATATTACACGCTAAAGGTCCATCCAGCCCACATATCTCACCATTAAATTTACAAAGTGTTAATACCATGTGCACATTTGTAGTGTTCCTCTTCAGGCGAATATGTACGGTACAGTACATATATGCCGCGCCCTTCATTTGTCTACAAGCTAATAGGAAGTTCGTTTATAGTTGTGTGAGAGAAAAATGCTAAACAGCATTTCATCGGCATGTCGTCGGCGAGCTTATCTCATGAGAGCCTCTGAACTGTACGTGCCAATTCGACCAAGTCATACATACATACGGTGCGATTGGGCAAACATGAACCTATCTTCAGGGCCAGTATGTCACACGGATTCCTTTCTCTGGGTTGCCGTTATTATTATTACCTACTGTTCATATAAACGACCTATCGGTGATAGCGCACGCGCAGCACGGCAAGGGAAGGCCCTAGCGAGTACGGCACCTCGATCCGGCCTGCCTGCTCTCTCGCCGATGACGTCGCAGGAAAAAAAATATATATATTGGCTTTAAGCATAACCGTCGGAATAAAGTGATCGCAATCGCTCCTACTGTGTAACAAAATAGAAAAAAAGCGAATGCCAACAGAGCTGTGATACGAAAGCGACCGAAGTTTCACGACCGAAGTGTTGACAAAACATGATTTGACGACTAGCGCTGACCAGACAGAAAGCGTTGTCGGCCGCATATGCCAAACTCGGTTCGAGGACGCTCGGGGCGGACAAGTAATTGCTGACTCGGGCCCGGGCCGGGCTTGGACCCAGGAGCGTCTGGCCGGGGAACATTCATTGGCGACAGCCGGGAAGTCAGCGAGTCGTTGAAAGTTCTTGCGCGAGCGAAACGCAAGCGAAATTAAAATATGTTCATTTCGACGACAAATTTACAATATCCACCGTCTACGATCGGGCAGCGCGAAGCATTGGGCCGCACAACTGCTACGCAGTTAATCTAAGAACCCTAGGGCTAATCACAGGTCATATATCGAACCCCGCGTCGTAGGAAGGGGCTATTTTCCCATGCCCTTCACCTGCGGGGTGCCCTCACGCAGTGAGCGTACGTACCATCCAAAAGTCAATCTATTATTGCCCGGCCGGCATCGCGTACGGTGGACGTGAGGCGGCACACAACGACGGGAGCTTTGCCCAAGCCGGATTACCAAACGGCAAGAAACTGCCGTATTGTAATAAGTCGTGGTTATCAGCGCGTGAAATGACAAGGAAGAGCTCGATCATAACCTACGCTTATCTATGCCGGCCTGGTCGCTGTGGTCGCGGATATGACACATAGCGTTACAGGAAAGAGTTCACCAACCATTAACAGCCCTGATTGTGTATTTAATTACATTTTCTACTCATCGTACCTTTGCGCTAGCTGTTACGAAAACTAAGATAAATCCTAACCAATTCGCCCACCTTTCTGTCTTGCTGACATAATATGACTGGTGAAAGCTATTCTAATGCATGCACATATTGTATTCACATGTGCATATATTGATTATTTACTTCAGCATGACAAAAAAGGATGCTCCATCTGTATAATTTCACATACTTACATTTTCCTTCCTTTCTTTCCTTTTTTTTACTGTTGCGGTGGGTTGAGTACAATATGTACAAATAAGATATACATGTCACTTTTGCACTACTCCATCGCTTAGGAACAGCAAATCAGCAATCAGGACGAAAGATATATTTATTTTCTTATTACTATGTTAAAGTTTCTATTCAGTATCAGACAGCTCACACTTAGCTTGCTTGGTTTTTAACAAGCTCTTCGTCAACAACGACACGTATGTTTGGTACTTGGAAGTAAACTGTACAGTGCGTCTGTCTCAGCATGCTTTGGAATGGCGAGGCAATCCTTCATCTTCTGCAAGTGTGAAAACTGACAGGGGATGCAACCACGCACCCGTAATACTTCTACAAACCTGTCATTCTTATACACAAATGGTTGAAGTGTGATGTCAAAATATATGTCACTTTCATCATTCATTGATTCATGCGTGACATCTCTTCTTGTACTAACCAAAACGTGGCTGAACGATACCATCTCCAATAAAATTTTTCTTTCCACATCTGCATACAACACTTTTTGTTGTTAATGATGCAACTACAGAGAAGGTGACATGCTCATAGCTTTAAAAAATAATTTTGCAGTTCCAACTGGCATTCGTTCATTCCAAGAGCACATTTTCATTTCACTTCAATGCTCAAGCAGAATGTTATCATAAGTGCATACTACGGCCCTCCGGATGTAAATTATGCATTTTCAAGCGAGTTTCAAAACATTCTAAATGATATGCTATTTTGGCATTCTGTTCTGATCAGTTATGGCAATTTCAATTTTTCCGTTATTAACTGGACAACGGAATCTGTCGCAGCTGCTCATGCTCAATAGCATATTTTCATTCATTCGTGTCTACAATTCACGTTACCTCAACTCGTTACTCTCCCAACCTGTTCATCATGTACGTTGGCCAATACTCCAGATCTCATCAGAGGTAGAAAAAAATTAACATTGAAATATGCAAAGCCATCAAAATCACCCTGGGCGTACCATATCCGGCTTCGACTACGAGACTTCTCAAGATGGGCATACACAACACCTGGCAAGAATTAGCTGAAGCTCACAAGCCAGTCAGTTAGAATAACTTAAGCTCACGCCCAACGGGAGATCAGCGCTGCAATGGCTGAGCTACGGTGAAACCTTTATAGGCCACCACGGACCGAAAAGAAAGCATTCCTCCAAACATCCGCAAATCCCTGTACATAGGACCAATTACACGCAACATGCACCTCACGTACCACAAGAAAAGAATACAAGCCCGAGTGGATGCCCTACGGCGAAGACACAGGCAAGATCCGGACGCCAGATACACCGACGCAACCAAATACCCGCAAAGAAATGCTTACGCCCTGAACGTCGTAGATTCTCAGGGCAGAGAACTAGCGTCTGCCACAGTCCGTCTACAAAACCCTGAGACTGCAGAAGAGACGGCGATCGCCCTAGCAACTACCACGTGCATGGACGCAGCTGTCGTTTTTCCGATTCTGAAGCAGCCGTCGGGAACTACGCTAAGGGTCACGAGTCAACAGACGCACTAAAGATATTGAAGCACGACAGCACTCCGATGCCCTACGCCTGCGTGACCTAGGTTCCTGGGCATGAGGGGCTGGAGGGGAACAAAGCAGCACACGCCGCTGCCCGAGGCCACACCTGCCGGGACAACCCTTCCTACTCACAAGATGCCCGGTCGGCATCAGCAGGGGCAGAGACCGTACCCGTCACCTACTCAGCGACCCTTCAACATCACAGGCTGGAGCGCAGGGTGTAACCACCACCTCACCCAAAACTCACCAAAGAAGAAAGTACCACACTCAGAAGACTGTAGAGTAACACTTACACCCACGGAATAGTTATGCACAGACTATACCCAATGCTACAAGGAAGCCAAGGCCGGAGAATGCAATTTCAGCAATAACAAAACTCTAAGGTCGAAGGAATTCATAGCTTTTCCGGTTATGAGGGTGCGACCGCGTCGTTCTCAGCCCTTTTGTTTATGCAAGCAAGCACCAGAACCATTAGTGGAAGTCAAGACGTCACTTTCAGACAAATGCTAGCAGTACACCGAGTTGTTCTATAGTATTGTTTACCACCTTAACACATGCGCTTAACTCTCCTGTCTGGAGGGGCATAGTCCTCACTATTTTGCTCTAGTTAACGTTCGTGGTGGTGCGCCGCCTTGCTGTGAACTTCGAGAAAGGCGACAATCTGCTTCTACCATGAATTCAAAATTGTGGTCATGAACAGTATGCTCCGTTCAAGTTTACAGTGAATTATTGTATTCCTTTAGAATAGCCGTCGCTTGTTTCTAAAGGAGTCGCGATATTTATCCATTGCACAAGCGGACACTTTTTGTAAATGCTGCTGTGCACAATTTCATCGCAGAATGGTATGGCTCTGGGCATCATAGCGATTGCGCGGCGCAAGGAGAATCATAATCATCGTCATCATCATCATCATCATCATCATTATCATCCTGGTTACGCCCACTGCAGGGCAAAGGCCTCTCCCATACTTCTCTTCATGTAACCACTAATCTATCCTACGCTCAAGGTTCGCGATGCTGCGCGATGTTTTTCGAATTTTTCTCGCTGTCTCGGCTATGCATTATTACCTCGAGGACAACGGGGTGGGGTGCGTGGAGGTTCAGCTGCTTGTGCTGTGGACATCAACTGGAAATTTCGGTACAAGTGCAAACACGGTGCCCAATTTAGTATGAAATTATATTACAACCCCGAAAGCAGCATACTGAAACAGATTTATTGACGTCCCTGCCGTGCATGCAGTTCACAGACTCGTTATTCGAAAGCAGCAAATGTTGCCTGGGCGAGAATCCAGCCTATTCGCAGTACAAATGCAATACAGTGCGGTAAAAGTGGTACAGAATCATGCAATATATGCGCATATATATATATATATATATATATATATATATATATATATATATATAGCCCGAATGCCCCAATGCATAGCCTGAATGACATCACCTTAAAGTGATAGAGCCCGTCATGTGTAATAAACGCTGCCTTTTCACGATCCATGCCGTGAAGTGCAATCTGCCAATACCCGGCGGGAAGATCTCTCGAAGTTAAATTCTTAGAACCCCTGAGACAGTCAAGGGCGTCATCTATCCGAGGTAAGGGGCACACGTCTTTTTGTTACTTGGTTAATATGCCTGTAGTCGATACAGAAGAGCCAGCTGTTGTCCTTCTTTCTAACGAGCACGACAGGAGATGCCCATAGGCTTTGAGAAGGTTCGCTGATATCACGGGCAAGCATTTTGTCACCTTCCTTTGGTATATCTTGGCGCTCAGCAGAGGAGACACGATAGGGACGTCGGTGTATGGGTTTGGCATCGCCGGTGTGAATCTGAGGCTTGACCACTCTTGTTCGGCCCAGTGGTCGGTCATTCAGATCAAAATGTCCTGGTACGACATGAGCAGGCCCCGAAGCACGTGTACGTGTTCGGCCGGAATGTGATTGATGATCATCTTCGATGTTAGATGATCATCTAACATCGTGGGGTTCGAATCAATAATAGCAGGAGGCAGTGCAGCAGGCTCAGTTAAGACGGAAACATGATATTCGGAGGCTGGAGCTAGGGTTGCAAGAGAGACGCACTGGAGTATCACTCTAGGGCACAGTCCATGGGCATAGTCGACACATGATTTTTGCATTATCTTGCTTCTCCCGCACTAAAACAACGCTTAAAGATGGGTAAGTTCCATACCATTGAAGTTAACTCGCCTCCAAGTGTCTTGCGTACAAAGTGAACACAAGAAAACTACAGCACCTAGCAGACGCCCCTGGCTTTCCACTTGCTTCCCGAGTGCAGAAAGCCAACGGGTCCAGCGCAGCAGAGGCGCTGCGCGGCAGTTCCCCGAAAAGAGCCTCACGCGGAAGCCTGTGCTTTGGACACTCTCCCAGTATTGTAGGCATGGAGGATTATAGGTCACTCTAACCGTGCTCGTGTTCCAGACCACCGCGCGAATCTCCGCATGGCTCCCATTGGTGAGGTTAATGCAGCCGCCCTTTTCGACGCTAGCGCCAGGGCGCCCTTCAGCTACGACCCTTCGGGCGTGAGATACCTTAGGAAAGTGGTGGCGCAGCTGGTTGTTTACGTCGTCACGATAACAGGAAGAAGCAGCCGAGCGGCACCTACTCTCCAAAGCAATTTTTTAGAAACTATTATAACGACTTGTCTGGCTCGTTACCCGCTTGTATTGTACTTTGTGCCCGCTTGTACCCGCTTATAGATCGCATGTAGCGATTTATGAAACCAGTCAGTTTTACGTCGTATCGTCTACGTGCTGTTCCCTCCTCGATGATCAGCAATGCGCAAGCTCCGAGCGAACGCTGTTGAAGATGGCGGCCACTCGAAGTCATGAAGTTATTTAAATATAAAGCCTTAGTAATGGAAGCACTAAGTTAATTTAGTTAACTAATTGTTTTGAAGAAATATGAATATTTAAAGCAATTTGAGTTAATGGTGTATTCATTAGGTGTTGTCAAGTGCTTGTGGGGTGTAGACCTAGAACGATTCAAAGAAATTCGTGCGGATGTGCCAATCGTTTTCTCGCCATGAATAAATTGAAAAAAAAACTTCAGTCGTGCTAGTTGGGCCCTACTTTGCAGTGTTAATAAACCAGCTGTTTTTATAATTCAGTCGATGAATCCATGAACTTGTGTCTATTATAAATGAACCTTCTTGCCTTCCTCTTCACCCCCTCTTATGAGTTCTTTTGTGTACTTAAATCAAGCAATACATGCGTATTCCAGCACTGGTCGAACAAGTGTTTTGTAGGCCAGCAGATTTTTATGTGCTAGCGCAAGACGAAGCGTCTGCTCAAAAAGATGACTAGCTTTGGTGCTCAGCATACAAGTGATTTCCAATTGAGGTTATGCTGTTAACATAGGTTTCCCGTCGGAGAGCGCGTGTTAAAATGACACCTAAATATTTACGCTGAAATACACAAGTCAGAGGTGTGTCATTAACAACGTAAGTAATATCAAATATCTGTTTCTTTCTACTTACTGTTACCATTCCTTAACTTTGGGCATTTAGAGTCATCTGCCACTCCTGACACCAAGGAAAGGTAGAATTTTGTATATGGTGATCATCACTGCTTATAATTTCGCGGTACGAAAAACAATCGTCAGCGAATAGACGGATATTACCACGTAATCAGGAAGACAAATCGTTTATGTATATTAAAAACACGCTACCTTCTTGCACTATAGATATAATAGGCGCTAAATTTGAAGCTACGGTCTAAATATGCACGAATTGTGAGTGGAAAAGAGCAGCGCACTCACTCATGAGTGCACTCACCCACATTCACTTGCACTCATTCAAAAGGCGTTTGTGCGGGTGAGTGCCAGTGAGTTTGGCCGGAGTTGAGTGCGAGTGCTAGTGCCACTGATTGGGAGTGGAGGTGAGTTCGAGTTCGAGTGAGTGCCAGTGTGTGTGAAGGAACGTAAGTGCGAGTGCGAGATAATGCCAGTGAGTGAGAGTGGAGGTGAGTGCGAGTTCGAGTGAGTGCCAGTGTGTGTGAAGGAACGTAAGTGGGAGTGCGAGATGATGCCAGTGAGTGTGAGTGGAGGTGAGTGCGAGTTCGAGTGAGTGCCAGTGTGTGTGAAGGAACGTAAGTGCGAGTGCGAGATGATGCCAGTGAGTGTGAGTGGAGGTGAGTGCGAGTTCGAGTGAGTGCCAGTGTGTGTGAAGGAACGTAAGTGCGAGTGCGAGATAATGCCAGTGAGTGTGAGTGGAGGTGAGTGCGAGTTCGAGTGAGTGCCAGTGTGTGTGAAGGAACGTAAGTGCGAGTGCGAGATAATGCCAGTGAGTGTGAGTGGAGGTGAGTGCGAGTTCGAGTGAGTGCCAGTGTGTGTGAAGGAACGTAAGTGCGAGTGCGAGATGATGCCAGTGCGTGTGAGTGGAGGTGAGTGCGAGTTCCAGTGAGTGCCAGTGTGTGTGAAGGAACGTAAGTGCGAGTGCGAGATGATGCCAGTGAGTGTGAGTGGAGGTGAGTGGGAGTTCGAGTGAGTGCCAGTGTGTGTGAAGGAACGTAAGTGCGAGTGCGAGATAATGCCAGTGAGTGTGAGTGGAGGTGAGTCCGAGCGTGAGTGGGCGTTTGTAAGTGTGAGTGAAGGTGAGCGTGAACGTGAGTGAGTGCGGCGCCTGAAAAAATTAAGGTGAGTGAGTGTGAGTGTTCCCCCACACTGCCTACCTATAGTTGTTGGACCGCTACTTACGTTAGCGCGATTAGAGCACCTGGGTGTTTTATTCTTTCACAAGCTCTATATTAATTTGATGCCGAAGTCATGCACACCTTCCATTTTTCATTCATACACAACGTTTTTCCTAAAGCATCGAATCATTGGGTTGGATGTACAGACACATCTCGATCCCGCAATATAATTGCATAAACGAGCGCTGAGAATAATTACAAAATGTAAGTATGACGATCCCAGGGAGACAGCCTTGATAATTTGAAAATACTGACATTTTACACCTTAGGACAACTAAACCAATTTCTGTCACAGCCTATATTATACATTGTAACCATCCTTTTCATATGTTAATTTTTCGCTGCTCTGATCGCATCACCAGAACTGTTATAGAACTTTAATTTTACCCGTAGCAAAGAAGGGCCTGGTCAGACCACGGCGGCGGTCAGACCTGCAACGCAGCAGAGGGTGCTAAGAATCCCTGGCTCCGGACAGGCCGCCATTGGAATATGAACCTGGCAACGTTTAACGCTAGAACGTTATCTAGTGAGGCGAGCCTAGCAGTGCTATTGGAGGAATTAGAGGGCAGTAAATGGGATATAATAGGGCTCAGTGAAGTTAGGAAGCCGATAGAAGCATATACAGTGCTAAAAAGCGGGCACTTCCTGTGCTACCGGGGTTTAGCGGAGAAACGAGAACTAGGAGTCGGATTCCTGATTAGTAAGAATATCGCTGGTAACATACAGGAATTCTATAGCATTAACGAGAGGGTGGCAGGTCTTGTTATGAAACTCAATAAGAGGTACAAAATGAAGGTTATACAGGTCTACGCCCCTACATCCAGTCATGATGACCAGGAAGTCGAAAGCTTCTATAAAGACGTGGAATCGGCGATGGGAAAAGTCAAAACAAAATACACCATACTGATGGGCGACTTCAATACCAAGGTAAGCAAGAAGCAGGCTGGAGACAAGGCAGTGGCGGAATATGGCATAGGAACTAGGAATAGCAGGGGAGAGTTATTAGTAGAGTTTGCGGAACAGAATAATATGCGGATAATGAATACCTTCTTCCGCAAGCGGGATAGCCGAAAGTGTACGTGGAGGAGTCCGAACGGCGAGACTAGAAATGAAGTTGACTTCACACTCTGCGCTAACCCTGGTATGGCGCTTGGTGTGTCGTCTTCTTTCACGTCCGTGTCGTTTTTTATGTCGCGCAATATCATTTAATCAATGGATTACCAACTTGCCCGGAATGCTGCTCTCATTAACCCTGGTATCATACAAGATGTTGACGTGCTCAGCAAGGTGCGCTGCAGTGACCATAGGATGGTAAGAACTCGAATTAGCCTAGACCTGAGGAGGGAACGGAAGAAACTGGTATATAAAAAGCCGATCAATGAGTTAGCGGTAAGAGGGAAAATAGACGAATTCCAGATCAAGCTACAGAACAGGTATTCGGCTTTAACTCAGGAAGAAGACCTTAGTGTTGAATCAATGAACGACAGTCTTGTGGGAATCATTAAGGAGTGTGCAATAGAAGTCGGTGGTAACTCCGTTAGACAGGATACCAGCAAGCAATCGCTGGAGACGAAATATCTGATCAAAAAACGCCAGTGTATGAAAGCCTCTAACCCTACAGCTAGAAGAGAACTGGCAGAAATTTCGAAGTTAATCAACAAGCGTAAGACAGCTGACATAAGGAAGTATAATGTGGATAGAATTTAACAGGCTCTCAGGAACGGAGGAAGCCTAAAAACAGCGAAGAAGAAACTAGGAATTGGCAAGAATCAGATGTATGCGTTAAGAGACAAAGCCGGCAATATCATTAGTAATGTGGATGAGATAGTTCAAGTGGCTGAGGAGTTCTATAGAGATCTATAAAGTACCAGTGGCACACACGACGATAATGGAAGAGAGAATAGTCTAGAGGAATTCGAAATCCCACAGGTAACGCCGGAAGAATTAAAGAAAGCCTTGGGAGCTATGCGAAGGGGGAAGGCAGCTGGGGAGGGTCAGGTAACAGCAGATTTGTTGAAGGATGGTGGGCAGATTGTTCTAGAGAAACTGGCCACCCTGTATACGCAATGCCTCATGACTTCGAGCGTACCGGAATCTTGGAAAAACGCTAACATAATCCTAATCCATAAGAAAGGGGACGCCAACGACTTGAAAAATTATAGACCGATCAGCTTACTGTCCGTTGCCTACAAAGTATTTACTAAGGTAATTGCAAATAGAACCAGGAACACCTTGGACTTCCGTCAACCAAAGGACCAGGCAGGATTCCGTAAAGGGCACTCAACAATAGACCATATTCACACTATCAATCAGGTGATAGAAAAATGTGTGGAATATAACGAACCTTTATATATGGCTTTCATTGATTACGAGAAAGCGTTTGATTCAGTCGAAACCTCAGCAGTCATGGAGGCATTGCGGAATCAGCGTGTAGACGAGCCGAATGTAAAGATACTGAAAGATAACTATAGCGGCTCCACAGCCACCGTAGTCCTGCATAACGAAAGCAACAAAATCCCAATAAAGAAAGGCGTCAGGCAGGGAGATACGATCTCCCCGATGCTATTCACAGCGTGTTTACAGGAGGTATTCAGAGGCCTGGAGTGGGAAGATTTGGGCATAAGAGTTAATGGAGAATACCTTAGTAAGTTGCGATTCGTTGATGATATTGCCTGGCTTAGTAACTCAGGGGACGAACTGCAATGCATGCTCACTGAGCTGGAGAGGCAAAGCCGGAGTGTGGGTCTAAAATTAATCTGCAGAAAACTAAAATAATGTTTAACAGTCTCGGAAGAGAACAGCAGTTTACGATAGGTAGTGAGGCACTGGAAGTGAGGCACTGGAAGGCACTTAGGACAGGTAGTGACTGCGGATCCGGATTATGAGACTGAAATAATCAGAAGAATAAGAATGGGCTGGGGTGCGTTTGGCAGGCATTCTCAGATCATGAACAGCAGATTGCCATTATCCCTCAAGAGAAAGGTTTATAACAGCTGTGTCTTACCAGTACTCACGTACGGGGCAGAAACCTGGAGGCTTACGAAAAGGGTTCTACTTAAATTGAGGACGACGCAACGAGCTATGGAAAGAAGAATGATAGGTGTAACGTTAAGGGATAAGAAAAGGGCAGATTGGGTGAGGGAAGAAACGCGAGTTAATGATATCTTAGTTGAAATCAAGAAAATGAAATGGGCATGGGCAGGACACGTAATGAGGAGGGAAGATAACCGATGGTCATTAAGAGTTACCGAATGGATTCCAAGGGAACGGAAGCGTAGCAGAGGGCGGCAGAAAGTTAGGTGGGCGGATGAGATTAAGAAGTTTCCAGGGACAACATGGCCACAATTAGTACATGACCGGGGTAGTTGGAGAAGTATGGGAGAGGCCTTTGCCCTGCAGTGGGCGTAACCAGGCTGATAATGATGATGATGATGAATGAATGTGTATGGAGAATGCCTGTTACAGTTTCTCTTAGCCAAACTTCGGAATGAACTTCCGCTTCGTATAAAAGAGGCTTCTCATTTTTTTGTCTGTCATTAGGAGATATGTTGTGCATAACATTTTAACATATTGACTTTTCTAATAACAGGTATAATCGCAATGTGACAAAGAAAGTGTATCTATGTTCATCGGCAACATTAGCGTATTAGGATAAGCAATTTTGCACACAGGTGTTGTTCCTTTTTCTCTCTTTCGCATATAAACAAATCACGTGGTAAATATATGATACTATATATCCATTTGTAGTAGTGTTTCTTTATTATGCCAATCTAACTTCTAAACCATTTTTTTCTTCCTTGCACTAACACAACTTTGATGTACTGACCACTACCAGCAGCCTCTGGCTGTGAGAATAGGCAGTTTTCGTGTATTTTTTCAATGATGCGAAAAGAAAACGAATTGAATTGAATGTCAAGTGACGCAGCATGCGTTTGCTTGGCGAATTGATCCACTGCATATGGGCGTCAGAAATATACCCGGCGGTTAATAGGGATTCTGTACTGAAGACGCAGTGCGGGAGTGCTGACCAATTGAATTGGTTCTACAAATGAACAATGCTTTTCTGGGCGTGAACAAAATATACTCCAATTCAAATTTCTACATCCCAAGCTGAAAAGTTGATGCATATAATGAGCTATCTGATGCATTATCATCTGAAGGACCACTATGCTTAATTGAAGTGTTAAGGGGCCCTGACCCACTTTTCATCAAAATTCATTTGAAATTAAAACAAGCTATTTCAGAAATACTTTGCCGCGAAAAAGCACTCCCATGCTTTCAGTAGAAGTGGTGTTACTGGCAATCACACACGGCCTTCGCGAAGCAATCCGGTTCTTCTTCAATTCCTTGCATTACGAAGGCTATGGCAGTACGGGACGTGCCCACAGCCTTATAAATGTCACCGGGACGCGAAGTTCAAATTTAATTTTGAATGTTAAAATGGATGTCAGACTCTGGAGTTTTGCAAGACGCGTAGGGCCACCTGCCGGTGCGAAGAGGCAATAAGTGAGTAGTGTGAAGCCCCACTCCCTTGCTAAGTTGCCTATGCAGCTAGCGACGGCGAAACAACAATTTAACTAGATTTTGGTCCATATTGCGAGTGTTTTGCGCATTTAACACCCAGACAGAGCTACAAACTTCTACGCTAGTCGGACGCGCCGCCTAACTGCCATAAAGCGCTTGCTGCCTCATTCTTCAGACCGATGGCGGAAACGACGGCAACCGCGATAGCTCCGCGCGCTGCGAAGAAACACCGCAATCAACGCTACTGTTGTGTTGTAAATTGCCATGAACGTGAAGGACTGAATAACAACGTTCAGTTTTACCTATTTCCATCGCGATCGTATGAAGGGGAAAGGCGAGAGCGCTCGATACGGGCCGTTCAACCTGTTGGGTAATCCGATTACTTGCATTCCCCACAACACAGCGGCTCGCATGAGAAAGTGCGACAATTTTGTTCTTCTGTAATTGCGTTGCGTGGCCCTGACGGAGGACCGTGGTAACCAAAGCGAAAACTCAAGAATTTGCAGCCGCCACTTCGTTGGTAACAGAAAAAACAACGTTGCGAACCATCCTGCTTATATGCCATCGATATCTCCACCTTTTAACAGACGTCCGCCTCCGTTTGACTCTACAAGTGGAACGGAGAGACTTGGCAGGTCAGCTTAACCAAACATTCTGGTTCGTATATGAACTCAAAATCCTGTTCTAGAGCATCGTTGTATCGCGAGGTCATTTCTACTTTCGGTATTTCGTATGTCCTGCGCTGATACAAGCACGCTTCGCAATGTGCTGAGCCTGCTCGACTGCATTTTTCAAATGTGAGCAATGAAGTTGCTGTAGGAGCACTGGACGAGTAATTGCGAAGTAACGCACGTGTGTAAAGAAAAAAAATGTCGCGTGTATTTACATTTATTTGTGCGCGCTTGTTGCTCGAAGCGTCTGCGAAAAGTTCAAATTAAGGCGCGAGCGATCCTGCAGCTCCTGCGAGAAAGAAAGATGCAGCGCGTAGGCACTGTAGGAAGCTTCTTTCGTTATGATCTCACACTGTTTGCTGCCTTGGAAAACGTTTTCTCTTTGCTGCCCTGGGAAACGTTATGAAAGGATACTCTCTGTAAATAATTGCGAGGCAAAACATTACGATGAAATACATAAATATGTAGGAGATACTTAAGGGCATATTCAAGATGAACCAATTTGAAATGCTTAGATATTTATGCTGATATGCATACAGAAACACCTGATTCTCTCTGTACTTGCGAGTTGCAGCACACCGAAATAACACTTGAGACTTTATTTTATATTGTACACGTACTTCGCTCTGCTGAGCTTCCTTTCCGAAGCGTGAATGGGCGGAAGAAGCTTTCCAGGTCCTTGATTTTTAGGAAACCGTGCCTCAACACAAACGAAAGAGAGGGGTCCATTGTTGCCTATGCACCTTCGCTTGCGGACAGCTCTCCTTGCACTACTCAGTTCGCGCCAAGGCTCCGATGGGGGCGCTGGTGACGGCTTTTTCCGCAGCGCCGCCTGGGCAGAGTCTGAGGTCTATAGACGCCGCTACTTCTTATTTTGGTGCCTACGACGCGCCAAACGTATTCCAAACGCGGTTGTCCGCAACGAGCCGCAGTGCGCTTAGCCAGTGGACTCGTGTCGGCACCCCGCGGCGGCCGCGGTATCTACGCTACGTAGCAGACCACAGCTACATTCGACTGTAGTGCACATGTACAGCCTTTGCTTTGTGCACGACAGGGCTTGAGTGCGTTTGCGCGCTCGTTTACAACTTTCTGACCATACTATGTGGTGCGGGAGGGCGGGCTTTGTCCTTCCCCACCTTAACAGAAGGATAGTAGCCGCATCCAACTTGCGCATTGTTGAAGCGCTATCAATTAGCCTGCCAAGGCGTCTTGCCAGGAGCAACCACGAGTGTGCGCGTGCTAGCAAGCGTACGTGTTGTCTGACGTTAAGTTTCGCGCTGCTCGGGACTAGTTGAGCGTTCAAAAGTAGTCAATGTTAGCGAGACTCACCGGCTACTACACTGATAAGCAGGATAGCCAAACTTTAATTGCTACGCATGCGGCCGCGGCCGAGCCTGACGAGACGGTAGCCTGCTTCTTCCGCAAGTACGTAATTAGTAATTAGCTCTATGCGCCACGTGTGAATGCGAAATTTGGCTGCGATGTTCACAGCAGCATATACTATCCACGGACGACGTTTTTTCACCAAGCCCGAGCAGTGCTCCAGGACCCCTAGACGTGTCTTTCCGTAATTTTATTGGTAAAAAGCAACTTTTTGCCAAAGTCGGAAGCAATTTCCACGAGTAGTGCTGAGTTTCGTAGTTGACTGTTACGTTCAGTATAAGTTATAGCAAGGGCGATAAAAGTGTAAGAAATTATTTTGGCTGTAATTCAAACAATATCTATGCAATAAAAGGAAAATTCGCGACGCGCACATTTTTTTACGTCTTTATTGAGCCACTGAAACGCGGAAAATCCATAAGTCTTCACAGATGACGTCACGTGAAAGCAGCACGCTAGTAGAATATTTTTAAATGACATTTCTCATTGTACCTAACTTAACATTTGATTAAAAAATGTACCTCCAACAAATTCTTGCTTCTTCACGAAAAAGTCAAAGAGTACTTACATCGCCATAGCTTCTTATTTTTTTTCGACAAAAACATTTTCGTCAAGTCTCATTCACACAATCGCCAACTAGCCCAATCTTTTTCAAAGAGAATTGGCGATGGTCACTTTCGAGATCTGGGACGTTTCGCGTGAAAGCACTCCGCTGTCCAAGTGTGCCAACGAGCGTACGGAGCTCTTTTTGCCCACCAAACACTCATGTGTGTGCCGGAAGATCACGTGACCGACTATTCATGACCTAGGTCAGGAGAACTCTATTCATGTAAGCGTATCTTACGCTTAGCGATAACGTTGTAACATATGTTATCTGGTGGAAAAGGGTCATCGGAAAAAGGTAAAAAATTACGCGTCTGAATTCTCTCTGCTTAGAAAGCATCCTCCGGATGCCGTATAGAGAACACGAAACGAAAAACAAAAATACAGGTACTAAACAAAAATAAGCAAGCAACAAGAACTAACATCCCGGAGTTCATTCGCGCGCTTATGATGACCTGAAGTCCAGTACATGGACGACGTCAGGTCCTGCGTGCCGCTGCTGTGACTGTGTAATGCCATATATAGTAGAGTGGGCCACTATGTCAAGGGATCTTGTGTGCTCCAGCATAACGCAGTAGTAGATTTTTACTGATCCACGTAGCCCGTTAAGGTCCAAAACCATACGCGGCCGCCGGGCTGACATTCCACGTAGTGCTGGTGAACTTACACGGCTACAGTTGGCTCTCGGTCATTTGCTCGATGTTAGACTGCACGCGGGTGAGTTGTCATACACCTCCAGCACGCTGTAAATTGGTGGGGACGCGCAGGCTACCTTCGGGTTCACGTTCGCAAGAATGGCGTCTACTCTGAGAACGGGGTTCCTTCCGAATACCCGCATGAATGGCACCATAGGCGTAGTTTCCTGCACTGCCGAGTTTCATCTAAAGATTTATTTATTTATTTATTTATTTATTTATTTATTTATTTATTTATTTATTTTCCAAGTACTGCTAGCCTTGTCACCAGGCCTTAGACAGGAGTAGGCATTTGGAACAAAAAAAAAAACAAGTATGAAATAAGATCAACCAACATAACAAACACTGAACAAGAATCTGCATAACAAACAACATAAGAGAAACCTTTTGATAATCATGATTTGACTTGTAAAAACGAGGGATGAACGCTGTGGTTTATTTACAAAGTGCAGAAAGAAAGGATGAAACCGTTGGACCGTCGAAATCATGCGCGGGAAAAGAGAACTTTTAAATGCGTTGGTCCTGCGGGAAAAATCTAACCTTTTTTGTTGTGATAAGCGCGCGTGCAGCGGTGGCTAGCCGGTAGAATATATAATGTTGTATAATGAATATATAATTACGTATGGAAGTACAGCATCCCGCGTCTTGTGTTGGACGTTGGCGTGCATTGCTAACATTTTGGCGAACGTTTTGTTCAGTGACTCAGTAAGACTATTCGTCACTTCGTGGTATGCGGTTGCCCACCCATGGGTGCCTGGCAGTGCTGCAGAATCGAGAGCGCTTCGCTGTAAAACCCATTCCTATATTGATGATGAGGCCTTTTGGGGCAATAAGTAGCCGCAGTATGTTCTCAACGAAGAATCGCGCCACTTAAGCCGCACTATTTTTGGGAAAGAATTTCGCTTCAGCGTAACCGGAAAGACAGTCGCTAGCTGCGACAATTCGCTTGTTCCGGAATGTCGACGTACCGGAATGTCGACGTGCCGTGGCGCCCACTTGGCCTGTCAGTTACATGATGTCACAAAACCACGAAAGTCCACTTCGTCAAAGTGTCGTTAAAAAAAGAACTTTTTTTCTGAATAGCTAGAACCTGCCCCGTTCTTAAAGGGATAGAACATGGTTGCCTGCCGATCACTCTGGCACTCGCTGCTCAGAGCTGCCGCGGAGCGGGGTTTTATTTGCATACTTTGAAATTTTTGCGTTAAAGTATAAAGTTATCGAAGCCTTTTGAAACGTATACGGCACCGCGTCTGCCAACTATTCTTTGCTGAGGATCCGTTCAGGTGGAATTTTTAACTTTCCATCGCATGCCGCCGCGATTTTCGACCAGTCACCTCAAGCTGAGTAAGGGGAAGCTGACCAATCGCCGACGCCTGTACCACCCTCTTTATCCGGTTATTCACTTTCACTGTCCTGACTTGCCCCCATCGAAACTCTCTCCATTTCAGCGGGCTCCTCCCATCTAGTCCTCCAGTTGGATAAGAAAATTTGCTCAATATAGGTAATGCTATTCGCTTTGAAAGTAAAAATAAAAGTGACATATACACGAGAAGCGCGTTAGAGTGAGCTTTTAGAACAACGGTGTGGATTACCGCCCGATGCTTGCTTCGGTCGTTACGTAAGCCTAACGTCGGGAAATTCGAGCAGTTTTACGTCATAGGGCCCGTTCTTTGATGACGTGTTCGCAACTCCGAGGTTGTTGAATCGCGGCTTTTCTAAGTGACTGCTAATCTGCATCTCCACTTGGTATGCATTTTACACATGCTGAATGCCTAGATTTAAGAATGAATGCTTCGCGATTTCCTCATTATAGGTGTCCTTCTACCACCCGCCATCGTAAAGCCTAAGCCGTTTTGTAGCAGAATTAGAATACATATTACACTGATTTATTGGTAAAGAGTACATTTGCACGGCGGGTGATCAGAATATTGATACTTGGTGTCCCGCCAAGTTTGAGATATCAGATTATATATCCTCTGTGTCCACGTTCGGTTTGGAAAACACAATAACAAAATCCTCGCGCGGAGAAATTGTTAATGCTAGAATGACGCATGCTTGTTTGGACCATTTGCTCTACAGGCTCCAAATTACAACTTAGTGTGTGATTGTGCAACGTCTAGCTGACCACTATTTCACGGCATGCAGTTTTATCAGAGTACCACAGCTTTTAAATCTTGGAATACCACACAAGATATGCCAGCTAATAAGCAGCGGTTGAATGTAGTGGACCAGCGCAAACTGGTTCAAATTATTTGAACGATTTCAATGGTCATCAATTATAATCTCAGGTTGTCCAAGTCCAACTTACAAAACGTTATGTGATTATCTAAATTGCATCTAGAAAACTTATAATAAAGTGGTTATATTCAAGCGCAGAAAGAACCAAAACGGTTCAACCCCAGATGTCCTACAGGCAATGGCTGCCCGAGACACACTTAGGGACCGCTTGAGGCATAAAAAAACGATTCTGCACTTCGATCTCAATACACAGTTGCCAGAAACAGGGTAAGACAGCAGCGATACTTCCAACAGCAGTTCAAATTACGCACTAAAAGCACAGCTAAAACATGGTGACTGCTTATTTCCTTTCGTGGAAAAAAAGTTCCAGCCTCTTGCGTGGCATATGCTCTTCCTGCTGTTTCACTGCGTACTGCACATGCGTTAATTCACAACTTTGCCCGTGTAGCTGATGGACACTCGCCGATGCCGGTTGTTCAATGTACGCTGAACTCCGATGACGATGTATGAGCTCGCTAGGAATCTGTTTAGTTTCATATCGAACAAACCATGCAGCTGGCATAGATGGAAAGTTAGTTCATTTTCTTAAAAGCAATCCTATTGCTGATTCTGCAATTCCTCTTTGTAAGCTTAATGGACTTCTAAAAAGCGCTTCTTTGCCTTCTGAACTGAAAACTGCGATTGTCAGGCCGCTACACAAAGGCGGAAATTGAAGAGACGTTGAAAATTATAGACATAAATCAATTCTGTCAGCACTATCACAAATATTAGAGAAGTTTGTGCTCCAATGCATCACCTCATTTCTAGGCAAGTTTTCAGTTATCTCACATTGCCAGTTTGTCGTTACACCAGGACAAGGAACCACACTCTCTTTGGAAGAATTTTGCAATGAACTGTGCTTTCCTTTCGAACAGTATATTATTATCTGCGTGCTTTATTTCTAGATATATTGAAGGGTTTCGACAGCGTAAGCCACAATATTCTTCTTGAGAAGCTGAGCCCGTTGCGTTTCAGACGACCTTTGTGCAATTTCTTATAAAATTATTTTAGTGATAGCTCACAAATTGTTTCCTTGAACAGGTAAAACACCAGTCGGCCGCGATCTTGCATTTAGAATGGGCGTCCCACGATGATCAATTTTTTTCGCCTTTTTTTCAAGGAACTTATGAAAGATTTCACATCTGCTTCAATAGTATAGGTTTTCAGTGCGCAGATGACACGGAGCTATTAACCAAACATATATCTTATGTGAAAGCGATTAGTTTGCGACAGGCGAATGTGTGCGATACAATGGCATCATTTGAAAATCATTGGTCAGACACTCACTTCAACAAAAACGAAAGCTGTGTGTTTCAGGAATCCGCTAAAGGCAGCAGTTAATATGGGACCACTCTTTTTGCGAACACACAACGAACATTTATGCAGTTGCTTTGCGATACAGTATGTGACTTCGATGAAATAGCTCCGATTATTTATTAATGATGACCTTTCCTGGCGCAGCCATTTACTGTACATGTGACCAGACTCAGAAGCACTGGATGTTTATGTTGAAGATGAAGCCTTTTTATTTGATGTCGGTTAAAGGAAAGGGCATGTACTCGCTTGCGTACAGCGTGAGGCACATTATAACTGTGTTTGCATTTTCTTCTGTTCGTTGGTACTTCAGAATCGATGCTATTTAAACAATATTCCGAAAAGAATTGCTTACAGTTTTCCTATGACGAACAGTGCAGGTCTGCTCTCGCCTCTTTTCTTGCGCCCCTTTAATTCACTGTGTCTGAAAACAGTTGTCTCGTGCCACTTTTCGGGACTCCGATTCGAGATATGCGTACACTGCGCCTCGATCACTCCGAAAATTTCATCGTTTTATTTTGCCCCGTTGCGCTACAAGATATCACAAAGCTAGAAGGTGCGTTCAATTTCCCCAAATTTCAAGTGAACTTCCAGACGATATAAAAAGTGCCACCTCAAATTATACTCTGCAGAATATGCGAAATCATCTTGGACTCGTTTAATGTTGTCTTGTACGGTGTGTACGATATCAGTCAATGAAGAGGTGGTTTTCACGTGCGCATAAGCGCCTCAAACCTTCCCTAACTTCTGTCGCTTATGTTATTCCTCCCACACTGCTTAAGACTCACGGAAGCATACTTGCCTCTGCTATCTTAAGCATCTTCACAAAGTTCGCTAAAGTTTACTATGTTTTCTAGTGCTTGGAAGGTAGCACGGGTAGTGCCCGTAAACAAATCGGGTGCTAGAAGGGCAGTTACTAATTAGCGGCCTATATCTATCCCCTGCGCTGCGCAAAAAGTGCTTGAATCTGTATTGAATTTCCATCTCTCTGTTAGTGCTAAGAACATTGCATGATATGATCAGCTTGGCATTTTATCAGGGCGCTTCACAAGAATGAACTTGATCACTTTTATGGCACATGCTTCCAGTGTGGTACATAGCAGGGGCCAATTTGACGCACTTTTCTTTCACCTAAGTAAATCATTTCATTCAGTCCGTCATGAGATCCTCATTACGAAGTTAAAAATAAATAGACATACCTTGAATAGCAATAAACAGCGCGCAGAGGACGGGACAGTACAATTCAGACAAACACTAACAGTGTCTGTATTTTGCTGTCCCATCCTCTGCGTGCTATTCATTCGTATTCAAATCATGCACCAACAAGCCCAAATAGATACGTTGCCGAAAGACATGCCTTGCATGGTGTGTAGAACAGCGCTGAAAAAAGTACGAGGACAGCGAAAAAGTGCACGGTACATTGCCTTTTATTTCTTCCCATTTTTTGAATGCTGTTTTACAATCACCATGCAACTTTACCAACCAGGCCAAACTGCCGCACTCGTCAGACATACCTTCTTCCGTCACTCCCCTTGTATCTTATTACCTAAAAACGAGATTGAGCTTTACTGGCTATAATTAACAGCTACTGCAGTTTCTCAAGGATCCGTTCTCGGCCCTCTTCTCATCCTGCTGTTCATAAATGACATTTCATCAGCAACTGAGCTCTATTCATCGCTTCTATTTGCCGACGACATAAGGGTATTTAAGAGTGCCAAGAGTGTACATAACTGCATTGACTTCCAAGAATACATTTTTTTCACCTTAAAGACGGTGCAGAGAAAATGTGCTATTCTTAAACACTTCGTGAAATACGGTATTACGTTATGCCCAGAAAACGCACCCATGTGCAATTCCCAAATACCTTTCCGGGTGCTCTACTGCCCAACGTAGACGAAATGATCGATATGGGAGTGTACTTTGACAAAACGTTAAGCTTCTCTTCGCAAACTAATCGTGTGAAACAAAGTGCACTTTGCGCACTTGGTACTGTCTGTCGTGTATCGTGTGACTTCCACCACCCCTGTTGCTTTAATTAAATTGCGTTCTACTGTGGGACTATCACTACTAAATTATGCTTCTCTAGTTTTGGTTGGAACGAGCAAATCCAATTCTGCGCTCAGTGAACGCGTGGCGAATACATTGATATTTATCTTGAATCACCACTTTTGCCGTTCTGGCGACAATAGTACAGCCCTCTGAAATATACCTCAACTCACACCTCTAAAACAAAGACGTAATAAATCAGACCTTTCATTCCTCTATGAGGGGGTCCATGGCATTATACATTGCTCAAAGCTTCTTTGTCGTGTGCAATTCTCAGTGCCACATTTCAGGCCACACTCTGCATCTTCTGAACAGCCTTGTTGCTTTAAAGATTGTCATATTTCTCGACTGAAAAAAATCTCGTAACCTATATTCTGCCTCTAACGACGTATCAGAGTTCATTTTCTGCGTTATTTCATAAATGTAGATAATGGTTGATGATTAACACACTTTTACACCCAGGTCCTCGTTTTTCTGTTTCCCTATTTATTTCTCCATCTTGCATTGCGTTGTCTACTACGTATGTCTTCTTTCTGTATTTTCTGTCGCATATTACTTTTTAAGTGCACCAATGCGAATCTCGTGGGTATTCCTGGGCACTATAATAAACACGTAATTGATGATGATTAATATTATTATACGGCATGTTCATTCCAGCCAACTGGGTTTTAGACATGCGTGTTGGTGTGGTTTTGCATTTTTAGGAGTCAATAAACGTTATTCATCTTCTTAGTGTTATTATCATTCTTGTTGTTGTTATTTTACTTATACTTCCTTTGCCGTTAGGGTTGTTCATATTTCTTCGTGGGCATGGTACACAAATGATCGATCGACCAACTGGTTGATTGATTGATTATTCCCGTAGTATGGCACCGTGTAAGGACGCATGCTTGCACTGCTCGAGTCGTTTTTCGGGAAACAGGCGTTATTTCGCGGTGAAGGCTCTGAAATACGTGTACATGCGAAATCTGTAACCTGGCCCGAGGACGAAGTGGAGCTATTCCAGTCCGGACTGCGCTCATTTTGCTCCACTTTGTGCGGCTAAACGGAGCAGAGTGTGAAGCGTAGTGACAGCGACCTTTCGAAGTGCTCCCCGCAGGTCGTCAGTTCCCAGACTGGTTCCCCTGCTCATCGTGTGCTCAACTAGCGAAATTCGGAGGCGACATGGCAAGTATGCGAGGCCTCCTTCTTGGCGCGCTGGAGGGCATCTCGTTCCTGAGCGAACAATCATGCCAGCTGCAAGAGGAGAATGAATTCGCTTGCTTGTGAGATTCCCTGTGGCGCGGAACAACAGACAGAAGTCGTCGCCTCCCTTCGAGCTCTTCATCGGCTGCGCGACGCGCGGACGCAAGCATGGAAGTCTTCTTCGTTTTTGTATCTGTTTGATAATAAGCAGCTGGTTCTTGGCGGTTATCTCTCTTATCATTTTACTGCTTTCATCGTAATACGAACTAGAGTGCAAGAGGAGTTTCCATCATCGGAGGGGACATATGAATGGCCTTAATTTGACGCACTAGGGTTTACTGATGAGACGTTCTTCTCGCACATGAGCTCAATCAAGTCGGCTCTGCAAAGACACGTAGGCGTTCTCGCTCACTCGCAAAAGATTGCACCCAACTTGAACATGGTACCTAATGCGTCAATGTAAAAGTCCATCTTGCAAGGAAACTGTGTATAATGTGCGTCTTCACTCAGAGTTGGCAGAAAACACGCGCGCTTTAGCAACTTGAAAGAGAGGTTTTGGAAACGCGGAAATTTCGGTTTACCTGGTTTATTTGTGTGTGCGTGTGTGTGTGTGTGTGTGTGTGTGTGTGTGTGTGTGTGTGTGTGTGTGTGTGTGTGTGCGTGCGTGCGTGCGTGCGTGCGCGCGCGCGTGTGTGTGTGTGTGTGTGTGTGTGTGTGTTATACGCACTATGTTGGGCCGAATGAGCGCGGTGACTCACACGCAAATATACGTACTTGCGGTCTTACACGATGGCACCAAACATGGCTTTCACTCCAATGCAATCCGTGTGATTGCTCAGCGCAGTTCCATGAATGCGGCACTCTTCAAAGGCATATTTCTAGTTTACCGCGAGAGGTTGATCACATGAAAACAACAGCCCAAGAAGCAAGGTGGGTGCTTCATTACCATTTCCGTAGCCCTCACCGCCTCCCCCCCCCCCCCGAAAGAAAGCTCAACTTTCGTACAAACGCGTGCAGAGAATTAGATGTTCAGATTGAACGATTGAGCGGCGTTCAATTAGATTGAACGCCGCTTAGCGGTCCTTCGATTAATGAACTCCTTGGTGGCAAGCAAGCTCGTTGAGACGGTTAGCCAACGCCTTCTAGATATATAGCACAAGGCCGGTACGCTTCTATCCGCGACGCCATGCTACCTTGCCCTACTGCCATAGAATTTAATTGGGATGCTCCCGAGTAAGCGGAGGTGATAACGATGACGACGCTTTCGTCACGACGGCTGTATAACCAGAGATTTCGGTGCAAGTAGTATAGCGTCATAAAGCAGAGTGCACAGGCCTGCTATCTAGGAGGCACTAGTTTAGCCCAGTGTGTGAGACCGTCGGCTTCCGAGCCTGCGGCCGTACGTTCGAAACTCACTACCAGCAAAATTTTTTTTATTTCAAATTTATTCTGTGTTTATGCATCAGTCTTTTCTTGCGATTAACGAGGCGCAGTCAGCATGCACTCGGGAGTTTGCGCGGACAACGAACGCGCGGATAACGCAGGCTTCCGAGAGTCACGTGACGTGGCGCAGCCCCGATTTCCTCTTCCTCGCACAACACCTGAGCCACTAGCGTGGAGGCAGGTGGTCGCTTTCGACGCTCTGCTCCGTCGGGGCGCGCTCGTGTCGTGGCCTCGCAGCCAATGGAAATTTCGATTGTCCAAACCGCAGATGCTAGCTTTTTTTATTCACTCAGTGGGCCATTTGATGCTTTCGCATCAAAATGCGCACCACGAGTATAGCCGACAGAAATGCAACAGAATATTGCGATCGCCAAACACACACAACGATCGGTGCCGATGAAGTGCCGGACCACGAGAATACAAAGATAATTCTAGCCTCAACAAAGCAACCGCGAAAGCTATGAGAAATTGCTTCTTGTAGCAGCATGATGTATACTTTTTGTGGAATTCAAGCGACGCGCGAAAACACTTTAGTGGCTGGACGAATTTTGGGGGGCAGCAGTATTGCGAGATTTACTTCTTAAGCCACTTTTGATACTATAGCACGGAAACCATTAAGGGGTGATTTCGAACACCGTCCATTTGGAGCACTACAATATCAACAGAACACGCAAAACAAATGCACTGACCTTTGTAAGTTTTAAATTACTCTGTTTCAGAGTTCATCCCATGTCGAAGAAGGAGGCCGCCAACGTAGATCTTTCTGTGGCTTCTGCCCATAATAATGCCTCCCACTCAAAAACACCCGTGCGCACTTTGAGGCATAATTTTAACACAGGAAAAGCACAGCCGAAACGACGACCACAGTCATCATTTTTGACGGTTCCAATGCGTTGTCGTGACGGCAAGCACTCACGCTGTCCATTCGGTAAGCTAGCCAGGCAGAGCAGGAAATGGTAAATGAAGAAGACAACGTAAACGTCACACTGTCCCTCATCGCCCGTTTCTTGACCATTCTCCCAAAGGGGGTTGCGCTAGATCAATCGTTAAGGAAAGAACAATAACGACGCACTTCCTCGCAGGACCAAGCCCGTCCGCGTTGTCCTTGTGGCAGCGATGCAGAGAAACGAAGCGTAAAACTACGACCGCCGTACATCCCCCCAAGCCTGAGTGTGTAGCGGATTCTACATAGCCGCAAGTACTCGATGGAGAGTTTCATTCATAGAGCCGACCAGGCTTAATGTCATGTGTGGAGCATGGGTATCGGTGGTTGAAGGATAGAAAATTAGACGGAAAAGAAGGCTGTAGCGAAAACTGCGCTCATAAGAAACCGCCGCCAAAGAGAGGACATCTATGCAGAGCGAACGGCTTTCCACGCTTAATCCGTTCGTGCGTCACCACCGCTACCGAAAGTTAATGCATTTACAAATCCCTTAGAATTCATCAGCCCACTTAACATGAAAGGTTGAAACATGCGCCAAAAGAAAAATTATTATACAGAGATTGTGAACTCTACAGTGGGTGCTGTCATTTATTTTCTAGAAAGTCAAAGGGAGTTATAAGATAAAAATGTTAGTTGTAACTTGGAAAGCTTCTTTCGTAATATGAAGTTGCCTGAAATAGCTGCAAAGAAAACTACAAAACACATAAATAAAATAATTACGACAAAAACCATCTCACCATGGCCGTCGACAGTAATGCGCTAGCTTTGAGTTTATGTAGCGACAAAGCTTATTCCTACTATCGAAACGAGTTACGCATGGACGTGTACTGCACCGAGGCTCCTCTTTCGCTCTTCCTTAAGAACACCAGGCGCCATCTAGCGCCGCCGCAGCGAAGGCTGCGTGTGACCAGAGAAGTGCACGCCGCCCCGGTGCATTCGAACGTTCAGAGACACGACTTGCGGCAATGGGGCTCCCTTCTCGCGCTTCTTTGTGGACGCACTGCGCCATCTGATGGCGCTGTCGAGAACACTGCGTGCGGCCACCAAGTCAGGAACCGGCGGCGCTTGCGAACGCCGAAAATTGTCCGCTTGCTTCCCGCAAACCTAGTGGCCAAACTGGGGAGATGCTCACTGAAGAGTGGCACATAGCCGGTGAAGTCACGGCACTGTTAACTAAAGCGCTCGCGTGAACGACGTTCATTGAAAACGGACACATGCAGAGTGCATTTGTGACACAGCCTGCTCAAGCGTCAAATGACGGTCCTTCAGGAATCCTTGTAACGCGGATACGATTCCGCCGAGCATGGACAGAATCTGCGGGATCTTAAAGTGCGTTAGCATTCCTAAGGCACTTCACGCACTATTCAGGGCCAACGACCTATCTATGTATGTCTGTACCTGACTGTTTCGAGACTACGTGGGTCATTTGGTAGCCCGTGGTCGAATGGGTAGCGCATCGGGCTGCTCGCTGAGAAAACAGCGTTTCAAACGAACCATCCGATTAAATAGGGTCGCTGTGTATGCGGCAATATGTGCAAATGTGCCGCTTTTCAACGAACCTCTTTAACCCCAACAAGGGGTACTGCAGATGCGCGACTGTGCAGGTGCCCCTGTCGGACGAAATTCTTTCACCTTCACTTAGAGCACTGGGTATGTGCCAATTAATCTCTGCTGGCCGTCAGTTAACCTCTCTGATGCCAACTTGGCTCGTAGCTATGTGCCAGTAGGTGCGTGCTGCTCTTCAATGAACGTCTTTCACGCACACTTGGGCAACTAGGTATACGTGTCACTGGGAACCTGCCACTCATCAATGACGAAAAATATCTCTTCAATTTATCCAACGCTTGAGGAAACGAAAATACGTCAAATGGTTGCTCAAGGACCGCAACACGACCCATTAAAAGCTATGCCACAAATGCACTCGGTATGCGCCACCCTTCAATGAACCTCTCGCAAAATATGTCGCTCCAATATGTGGCACTGAGTTCGTGGCCAGGCAAGGGAGCTATTTTCAGCGTTTGCGTGCACCAGCGCGCCATGCTTCGCATTTCGGTGACGAAGCGTGGTTTTCTTGAGACAACAGTAACTGCAAGCAAGTGCTGAATGAAATGCAGTATGAGTATGGGTATGCAAGTGCAATTTATTGGGGAAAAAGGGTTCATGCACTGTGAGATTTCATTCTATTTGCAATTATATTCCTTAGTAGAAACGAAGTAATACAAGTACCCTATTATACTATCTTTTACAGAAATGCGCAGAACTAAAAAAAGATTGTACTCCACATCCTCAAGCGTATTTTTCTTATTGTTCTAATTCAGCATTTACTTGTGCATGCAGAGGCGTGAGCAAAAGTATATGGACAAGTGACTGCGTAATAAAAGTCAACTCAATTTCTCCCCTATCTGTGAATGCAAACTCAAATTAAATAGTGCATTCTAAACTTGTCAATACGAGTTTTCTAGTACACTCGTCAGTGTACTAGAAAGAAATTCTGCATTTCCGGCGACCCTACGGTACGTATGCTTTTGCTCAAGGTCTACAGTCAGTTCCATTATCAGCTCAAACACCGATGCCCATCGTCGAAGGATCTCCTAGACTGTACGGCGGCTGCCAATAACCAAAAACTATCAATAACTAAATATTTAATTAGTTATACAACTTTCTGCAACTGCAACAATTCTGTAATGATTAGGTCTGCAACTACGACCCGTGGTGTTGCAGCTTATAGTGAAGGCGAATGTACGTGGGTGTACATTTGTATATTGCGCTGTGTCACTGATCTAATGCGATGGCTGTCTTTCTGCCGCTTACTTTGAGCGTAGATCAATTTCTCTTGCATCTTTTGAGCGTCTATTTCCTTCCGAGACTGGGAATCTTAGCACGGCATCTCATGGTTGCCTGTGTTTCCTGATATATAAATAGTAAGATACGATCTAACATCACAATTAATCTTTTCGATCCCTCCTTATAATTTCAGAAGTGCATGTATTACACGGCCTTGAAAACATGCAGAAAAATTGTACATTCAAAAAAAGGATGCTCTTCCTCAATATAAACCTACACTATGAGTAAAATCGTTTCTCCTCAGGCCTTCCGCGAGGAGCACCACCTTCTGTTGTAGGCCGGGCAATCAATTTCATATACTTATTCACTTATTTTACAATTTCACTTATTCATATACTTTCTCCCAGTATACTAATTTTCCTGTAACATGGCTGCGCTCCTGGTGGAGACGCAAATGCGCTTAGTGTACTGGCACTTGAAATAACATAAAATATTCGAGGCATAACACAAGCATATCATAAAAGAAAAACTAAGAATGGGCTCACAATACGGCTTGTACACTTCGCATAGACTTTGTATGAGTGATATATTGCTATATACAGCTTCGGGGCAAATGGATATGACTGTAGAGATTGCCTATGTGATGCATTCTCTTACTTTTCTATCAGAAATTGAGATGATTACCCGAGTGGACCCTCCTGCTTCACATTCCTATTTCTAAAGCGCTGAGTGAGCGCACAGATCAGTCGCCGAAAGGTTCCACGAATATGGCTGTGCGCGATGAACTCAATAGCCAAAGCAATGAGCGATATTACGCAGCCGATTCCGTACAACGTGAACAAAAGCCGAACTGTCATGTCCTCTTCTACGTATCTTGACTCCACGGGGACGATTCGTCTTCTATGTGGAACAGACAGGCCACCTTCAGAAATGGCCAGCAGGACGCGCCGGTGCTGGTGTCTGCAACACAAGCAAATACGTGTCATATAACGCAGTAGGTAGACTACTTCTGCAAGAACAAGAACGATTGATCAAGTATCACTCCAGAGATTCCTATCACCGACGTACCTAACACAAAGCTACAAAGCGAACCTATATTTGCGTTCAAAAAGCGTAGGCTTAAGGAGTACAAAACATTCTTTTGGCACATTGAATCTGGTATTATTGCATTGGCTGGCAATAAACTGTACTTCCTAAGCGGTGCAATACAGCAGACGATTTAGAACGAAGTAAGCAACAGTTCAAGACGTAGTATCATTTGCTTATCTAATTCATGGCGTCGCGCTACATTAAGTGGATGACAACTCTTCACATCACCTACAGATACACAGGCAACTTCCAATCGCTTATGGTTGTCAGAACTGGCTCGTCCAATCGATACATTAAGTAGGGACCACCACTGTCGTAAGAAGCTTCCGAAACGCGACGTCGGTGTGACAACTAGGTATTGTTATTGCCCAAAAATGCGTTTTCAAAATGAGGCAGCAGGATTTCACCAGTTGGTACTGGAGAACAGGCATTCCAGCGTGACGTTCACAATCGCATTAAGACTCGTAGTTCTCGCAGGTCGACTATAAAGTTGCGAACGTCCACCTAAAGCACCACTGATTGACTTGCGTTAGCTTTTTGAGGGTACCTTTTTCGTTTTTCCTGAGTAACTGTATAATCCATGACTGAATGGGTAGCACTTCGTGCTGTTGTACTGAGGGAACAGGGTTCGAAATCAGTCATCGGTTTGAGAGAGTATGTGGCTGGGGGAAAGCGCCACTCTACAATCACAAAAAGAAAAGCACCCCGACACTTCATCAAGCTGCGCCAAAAATTAACTCGGTATGTGCTGCCCCTCATCAACATCCTTCACGCCAACGCTTCAGCGAGCTGCGGTGAAATGCGCAGGGTAAGCGGCACTCTTCAATGAACCTCTCCGAAACATGGGTCACTGAGTATGTGCCTCGGAGTCTTCGTCAAGGAAAGCAACAATGTTCAGGGTTCGCAGGCACTGGAACGCCATGCTTCTCGTCTCGGAGGCCAAGCGTGGACTTCTCAGCAGTGCCACTAGATGGCGTAGCGTGTCCAGAAGGAAGCGCTTGCCGCATGACGTGTTTCTCAGCGTTGGTATCCAACAGGGGGCCATGTATTTCAGACGCCACGCCCAGGCTTCGCGGCAGCGGCGCCAGGTGGCGCCGAGTGTTCTCAAAGGAAGCTCGAAAGACGAGTCCCGCTGCAGCACACGCCTCAGACATAACGCGTCTTGACGGCGGCCTTACGCCGCTTCGGTATATTGATCCAATGTTGAACTCATTATTGTCGAAAGTGACTGTCAGATGGGTCCTTCTGAATTTTCTTTGTTGGCTATTCACAGCACATTTTCTAGCAACCTTCAAAATAACAGCGACATAAATTAAGAAACGCTGAGTTACCCACACATCCTCTGGGAGAAAATTGCTGTTCATGTTATGGGTTGTACTGGCCTTTACAGACTCCTGATAAATTTTGAAACGGAAATGCTACGACTTAAAAAAAATTCCATATAGAACATTGTACTGATGTGAGAATTAGCAGCGTATTAGACCAACGCCGCATTTAACTCCTGATAAAAGCTAATTGTGCAAGAACACCTTCGTAGGTTGACTTAGGTGGAGATTAAAGATGTATGGTAGGATGAAATATATCTCGAACGCTATACTAAGCCGTTCCTTTTATCCCTCGTGCAGATTTTGGAGGCAAAACGCTATGTTTCAATTAAAGCGAACTAAACCTATAACAAAAAATTGTCCGCAATCTCACCACTCACATCCTGACTAAAGTTGGGTTAATATTTTGGTGGGTTCTAGTCAGTGCTTTCTTTATTTCCGTAGGTACCCTAGCATATACATATTAACTAATATGTTTAGAGAAAATTTTAATATTGCCATATTTAATATTATTGAAGCATGATTGACAAAGTGGAGGGGAGCCGCTGAATCCACAATGCGTTTTTTGAGAACCGAAAGAGCCGCAAAGAACAGTCGTCGACGATGGCGATAGTCTCGAATTTGAAAATGGACCGAAGCTCTTTAGGTGTTCGTAATTCCACCACTTCCGTCGCTTATTCTTCATAAAGAAAGCGTAAAAGCGGGAACACGTGACTCGCGCGGAGCGCCTTCTTTAGCATCAGCGGCGAAAGCGGATGGTGGTGAGGGTGGTGAAAAACGTTTATTTCCAATATTTTACAGTGGTTTTTGCGGCTTCAGATGGAGTCTTCCGTCTTCTCTTCAGGGTCGGTTCCCATAGTCCAGGGCTCCGCTGAGGGTAGCTGCCCTGCGTGCACGCCTTACTAGTCCTTGCTGGACTTTCAGGCTGTCGCTGGATAGCATCCTCTCCCACTGTTCCGGACTCTGGTTTTCTATCATGGCGGAGTATCGCATGCGCACTGGGTCCGATGCCGCAGCCAGCGCTGCGGTTCCATATGTGGCATCGGTGCACGCTCCCGCCGTACGCCTTAGTAATGGCGTCTTCGGCGACCGCGTGTCAGCGCCTATAGACGGCGCACGCTACTATGGCGCCATCTCGTAGCGGGTCGTCGCCGTGAAGCATATCTCATGTGCTACGCCGGCACTCGCCGTACTCTCCTCCCCCACTTCACTCCTCACGCTCTCTTCTCTACCGTCATCTTTTATGCTACGCTGCGTTTCGTTCCTTCGTTCTGCCGGATACGTCGATGCCGAGGCCGACGCTAACACAGGAACGGGCGCCTAAAAGCTGCTTTCTAATATTACGTATAAAACGATCACAGAGGTAACAGCTGCTTCGGGATTACAACCGGGCCACAACACTTGGCTTTCCAAGTGACGTTTACTTGGATGAGAGACTGTAGCGAGCTGAAATTAGGGCAGGTGGATCATGTATTCATTGGGACATTCATTGTCACTCGTGGGCCCCCGTCAGCATAGTTTCAGCGTTCAGGTACAGAAACGTAGAATACCTCTATCAGAGTGCTTAAGTCATAGACAAAAAATTGCACGTGAGGTGTTGGATATTGTCAGGATGCAGTAGTAGTCAACAACAATTAAGTAGCAGATGATACCATCTATCAAGCAACAGAAACGTTTAGTTGTCAATGTGGATGAGGACAAACCGCATTCACAAGCTGATTCAATGCTTGAAAACAATGCAAATCCGATACGATACGATGTTGGAATCTATTTCAAGTGATGCTTTCATAAAGCAGCGATTAGTACACATAGGCAATAATCGAAAGAAACTGTTAGAATTGGCAAAATTTCGACACAAAGCGTTCAATGTGACGTGTAACAAGATTTACATAAATAACCATGTGTCCGATTTAAGTTTCCCAAATTACTGTGATTATGAACTTGGCGTTACTTACGAACACCCTTCCCTTATAGGTGTCGATGCCCGTCCGGATACCATGTCGGCGTTCTTGCGCATGCATGCTACAGACGCGACTGTGTTTTGCTTACGAACATCAGTATTTCATCGAAACAGGAAGATTTGAACGCCGTCATCGACGTGCATAACACGAATGTCGTATTGATGACTGAAATCTGGCTTTTTTGAGAATATGATAGCGATTGGCTTTTTGATTCATGGAAGCGTTTTAGTGCTTACTGACAGGACAGACCTCAAGGAAAAATAGGTGGTGTTTCGATTGCTATTGCAGGTAACCTTGTTTCTTCTTGTATTGGCTCTGCTAGCGACTTCTAACCGGTATGAGTTGAACTTTGTCTATTGGTTAGAAAGATTAGCTTGGATATTTGCTGTCGTTTTCCATCTAGAAGTAATTGTTAATTACATTTATTTCCAAAAGCACTACGTTATCCAAATGTTCCTATAGTGATTCTGGTGATTCCAATTACAAAAATATTGTTTGGTCAACTGCGTTTGCACACTTGCTTGTTTTTGACAGAGTGCTGCAATTTCTCCAGCTTGAGTAATGATTTTAACATAAAAAAAAGTCGTTACTCTATCAACCCACATATTGTCAGCTACTTCGAGTGTATAAGATTTGGTGTTTACTATGGCACGTGATATTGTATTTCTGTTTATTTTCTTCTTCGTATGAGTGACCACGCACTTCATTTCTCAGTGAATGTAGCACTTGAGCATCATATAAGTCGTACTAAACTTATCCAAAATATGGAGCTGCTGACTTTCGTGCTATTATTCACGATTGTATGTATTCATGAATAAAATGTCGCAGGGCTTCTCTTAGCAATCTGTTAATACAAACCAGAGGTTATTTCGAGACAATGTTGCGTCCCTCATAGAAGAGTTTGTTCGACTAAGGCTAGGGACGTTGAATAAGTACGCGCCTTGGTTTACCTAGTCACTGAAAAGATGATCGAACTTCGAGAAATAAATGTTTTGTTCTGCTAAAGATTTTAATTCACTGTCATGCTGGTAAATCTTCATCATTCAGTAAATGCTGAATATAAAAGACACACAAATCTAAGGAGGACTCATTATTAAATAACAAACTTACTCTCAAACGAAGCAACCATTCGCGACAGTTTTGTACGATCGTAAACAAAAGCGATACTCGTGATATAACCTTAAAAATAGTGTGCAGAAAATTTAACCCCAGCGAAGGGTGCATGAGCTTCCTAAGTGCAATGCTTTCATCTACATTCTGCAAACGTTGCACTTTTGGTAGTCCCGACTATCCTGCCTCTAAACTTCTCCCGATGCATTCAATTCGATTTCATTCGGCAGTTATTGTTAACATATTTGGAAACATAGGAATGTACTCGACAGAAGCATGGACAACATCAATTCTATGCTTCTCGTTCATACCAAAATACGCAGCTACATTATCTCTTGGAATGTATTTGCGTAATCGCTTGAAACTGGCTGTTATTATGATGATTGTAATGTAGGGAGTGTTATCTCCTTTTCAAGTGTGGAGACAACACTCTGCTAATAATTGTCGTAACATATCAATAGACAGCATACTGTGCAAAATTATATAACATATCATTTCCTCTCAAATAGCAAGGTTTAAGCATGGTAATTCATTTTTGTAAATAATTCTCAGGACGCATTCCTCACAACATTCTTCTGTGAACCGCAACTCTTCTGTTTTCCTCATGATTTACGTTCCATGCCAGACAAAGGGTCCCCTAAAACACAGTTTCAGATGACTTTTCGAAGGCATTTGGCATCATAACACATGAATTGCTATGTCCTATATAACGCGGATTCAATCTCCATAACAAAGTTCTTGCATGGCTAAAAGGTCTATTGACAACATTTCCCAGTTAGTAACAGCTAATAAAATGAAGTCCTGTGATTCTTTGGTCCCCTCAAGCGTACCGCAAGGCTCCATAATAGGTCCTCTGCTATTTTTCATTTTCATTATTAATATGAAAACAAACGCTACCTCATCCGTTGGTCAGTCTTTTCACCGATGACTCCGTCATATATAGACAAATTACAGTAACATCAATTCCGCCATCCATAACTGTGATATTACGCGGGTTTAGGAGCGGTGACAGTTGTGAAACATGAAAATGAACATTAAAAAACGGTAATCAACGCAGGCTCGCCAGCAACACAATATTGATCCAAATTAACATATTAAGAGCACTAATTTGTAATGTGTGTTCATGCAAGTACAGTGGCGTGTCCATCTCTTATAAGTTATGTTAGAAAACTCACATGGATTGTACAAGTAACAATTCCATGCGTGTGTTAGATTACTTCCGCAGAAATTTTATCAGGTGCGGGTATCCCTCAAGTTCCATATTTATATTTAAAACATTGGTCCGAACTAAACTATAATATGATGCAGCTATATGGCATCCGGGTCTCGAATTCTTCATAGCTGACTTAGCGGTGGTTAAAAGCCGTGCACCAAGTTTTATTCTTTGCGACCATCATGCCATCGCTGGTGTTACACATATGAAGGAATCAATTGCCTCACCTAGCTTTTATCATTGCAGAAAAAGTTTTTTCTCTTTGTTGATTTCATAAGATTAATCATAATTGATTCGTTAAGGATAGGCTACTAACAAAACCATCCTATAGTTCCACACGCATTGCTGACCTTCAAGAAGTAGGTATTCCATTTTGCAACAGTATAAATTACTATGATTCATTTATTGCCAGTACGTGTTCGTGTTGGATTCGCCTTCTACGCTATGTTCGAGATAATAATTCCTGAAGAAATGCCGCTGCAAACGTTCTTTGTCAATATCTCCCTAACTGTTCCATCACTAATATTGCCATTTTCAATATTATTGCATTTTTGCTATTGCTGCTGCTATTCTATTGTATCTATAAATACTGTACCTACTTTCTATCCTAGTGCTCCATGGCTTCGATTGTAGCTGAATAAATGAGCAAATGAAACTACAAAATGCTCTCAATTTGCTAATTTCGCTCCTTCGTCCTTGGCGCAAAGGAAATCGGCGCACTCATGCATGTGAGAAATCTCCTATTGGCTTACATTTCAACATTTCTTCTCATTTATAATAAGTGAACCACCCGCTTTATGGCCGACGCTTCGTAGTGCGCATGTGCCACAGTATGAAAATTGCTATCCTTAACGGGGGACGACCATCGCAAAGAGATAGTCGGCGTTGTCACAATATTTAGCGCCCAAATGTCTGCCAATCTCCTGTCGTCCTCGTGTGCTGTTGCCCTGCCCGCTTGTTTGGGCATGTTCTATTGTTTGGAGATTGTCGTGATCATCATTGTCAACGACACCCTTCGTGGCACATCCCTCGTATGCATGTGCCTTAGGAGGAAATAATAATCATTATGAACTCGCGCCGATCAACTCAAACAGCTACATGTTGACACGATATGTGCTGCCCACTTCTTGGCCAGTAACGAAGATTAGTAATCTCGCCGGGCGTATGTGCCGCAGTGTGGAAAACGCCATCATGAACACGTGGAATTAGATGTCACCTCTTTGGGATCGTAGATCCTTATCTGCCACATCGCTGTCATTACTTCGGCTTCAATTGGCACTCATCAGAAATGCTATGGATTACATTTGGGGTACGACTGAGAACTACAGACAATTTTTTTCATCAGACCCGGCACATTGCGTACACAGTAGCACCGCCTATGGGCAGTTGGCATGATGGCTTGGGCGAGCCTTCTGTCTTATAGCTCAGGTATGCGCTCAGCGGTTGTACATGGTAACTGTTCACGCGTCGCGCGGTATATTGAGTAAGACAAGGAGTATTCTACATGGAAAACTGTTCTGTGAGACGGACTAAATCGATTTAAGTAGGGATGGCCGAAGTCTTTGCGGTGTTGAGGCGGACGGGACAACCAGCACAAGCACGTACCCAAGGCGGGTTGGCCGAGGGGTCCCGCATCCCCTCCCCCAAATTAAGCGGCATGCCCCCGCCGTCCCTGCCCACGCCACCACTACTCACACACATTCCTAAAGCGCCGCCTAATCAATGTTGAGACTTAAAAACTATTCGGCGGTCAACATTTTGCTGCCTTTGCCACTCCTTTTCGATTGCGGTAGTTATTGGCATCTCCATGGGTGTGAACGCCACTTTTATCATCGATTCGGTGCTCACGCGAATAACTCGAGATGCATTCAGTTATCGACACCTATTGCAACTGTCACTCACGTTGCTGTTGCTTCGTTAGTTCAACCTTCTTTGTTTATACTAATCCAGGGACTAGGAAAGGGATTCGGTTCGTAATCAGTTGGCGTGTATTTGACGAGAGGTACACCACAAAACTCTCAGAATTCCGGATGACCGAGGGATCGGCCAGTTTTAGCGAGGCAAGGTGGTTTTCTAAAAAACTGGAAAATTCGCTTTGTCAAGTGTTCCTTTCAGTTACGATGACCCGGAACAAAATCTCCGGTTTGTGGGCCTTCACAGAGAAGAATACGTTTAACTGTCCCTCTTTTGCTTTTTTAGCCGCTTGTAAAGGCTTTCTAGGCTTAAAGCACCAAGAAGCGCCCCTGCCTTTTCCTTCACATTCGCTACATTTTCGTTCACTTCTTTAAAGTTCTTACGAATAGCGAATCTTCCCTTTTCCCGATAAACCCCTATAGGCATCACCGCAAAAGATCCTTCTTTGTCCGAAACAGCGATCCTTAACCCATTGCTAACTAGATAGTCCACACTTTTATCCAACAGTTGATCTTTACCGCCTTTAGTTTTAGTTTTAGTTGTCGACCGGTCGGATAGCCAAAAACGCCGGACAGCCTGTCTTTAAACAACTCCCAGCTGGTGAACTCTTTCTCGTCTGTGTAAAACCGCGTTCGCGGTGTTTCGTCGAGGTAGAACACGACATTGGCCAGCATTATGGCCGGATCCCACCTGCTCACCTTGCTGACGTGCAGATACATCTTCAATCATTATTCTACGCCAACACCATCGATGCCAGTGAACTTGCCGGGGTCCCGCGGTGCAGGCAGAGCAACTTGCTAGGTATGCGTAGTCGGTAATGCGGCTGCACACGCGGTACCTTCCGGTGGAAGCATGTTCCCAGGCTGGGTGAGACGTCCGCTGCGGAGCTCCGTTACGAAGACGCGTACCCAGCACGTCCACCAAAATCCCACCGGTATAAAACTATTTACACGATGTATTTACGAGAGATATATAATTGCATATGATAATCCCGACAGGCTGTTCCCACTTCGCCGCCTTCACCCTCGTCGACATTGTGCTCTTCTCCCACTATTATCTCTAGTTTTCTTTTCCATGTAATGAAAAAATAAAAAAGTCCGCAGGGTGGTGGCTACATATGATCCCGTACCTGAAAGGATTTCGCGTCTGGACGCTTGTGTTTATTGGCCAGAATTTTGAACTGCCATTGGACTGCATACTATGGGTGAATTTGTTTCACATGTATGCTCATATGTAATGCAACTGTATTGGTTTAACACTAATGATAATTTCATGCAATAAAGAAAAAAAACTGACAGTGGTTGAATTGGTTAGCGTGGCGGTCTCGCAAACCGGATGTGGATGGTTTGAATCCGTAGCCTGAGAACCAATTTTTTTTTTCTTTCACGAGGCTTGTGTGTGTGTGTGTTCTTTTTTTCTGTACGGCAACAGCAACACCGACGCCGGCACGAGGGATGCAATACAAGCTTGCCTTGAAAAGAACTATCGATAACATTTGAAATGCTTCCAGTACATGTCGGCGCGTCCTGTGGTCACCCGATAAGATAAACACCTACACGTTTCAATATCCCCCTACCCGCCGCGGTTGCTCAGTGGCTATGGCGCTAGGCTGAGCACGACGTCGCGGGATCGAATCCCGACCATGGCGGCCGCAGTTCGATGGGAGCGAAATGTGAAAACACCCGTGTACTTAGATTTAGGTGCACGTTAAAGAACCCCAACTGGTCGAAATTTCCGGAGTCCTCCACTACGGCGTGCCTCATAATCAGAAGGTGGTTTTGGCACGTAAAACCCCATAATTTAATTTTAGTTTCAATATCCCGCCCTTAAAGACGCGTCATCGCAATGTTACGAACAAACTGGAAAACAAAACCACGCATAATAAAGAAATAAGAAACTAAGTTTGTCAGGCGGCGTAGAAACGCTTCAGAAGCACCACGTGGTTGACGTTAGATAATGGGCGGCACTGCTGTGATTGCGAAATGCCGCCTGGCACGACCTCATAGTTCAATGCGCCGGATAATCTTATAGAGTCCGAAATAGCGGCATAACAGTTTCTCGCTAAGTCCTCGTCGGTATATCGGAGTGTGGACCCAAACGCGGTTGCTGGGCAGGTACTCGGCGCTGCGTCGTCGAAGATTGTAGTGTCAGCTGTCGATCCTCTGGTAATTTTTGATGCACAGGCAGGCTACCTGTCGGGCATCTTCTGTGCGCTGAATATAGCTGGCGACATCGATATTCTCTTCCTCAGTGACGCGCGGCAGCATTGCGGTGAGAGTCGTCGTCGGATTCTTGGCACAGACCAGCTTGAACGTAGTGATCTTCGTTGTTTTTTCCGCAGCCACGTTGTTGGTTCGTTGAAGTAGATGCGATAGAATCCGATAGGACAAACACACTGCCGGTTTCCACAATTTCCTTGGTGTATGCGACCCTCATGCCTTTGCTGATGTGCTTACTTCCTGGTTGAAGTTGGTCAGCAACACTTTCCTTTTCCCTCCGTACAGTCTAGCGATCCCTCTTGCGGCCCAAATTTCACGGTCATGCAGTAGATGTTGGTTCCTCTGGATGACGACTTCTACGTCTGGGGGTGTTTCACTGCCGATGGAAATGACGATGCTGGAGCGAGGCAGGAGTCTGATTAGGCCCTCAAGTACACGCAAGGCACGCTGGCTGGAACGCCTCTCCGTCAATGTCACTTGTCTGTGGACAGCGTTATCGACTTCGACCTCAGGTTGATGATTGCGCCGTGTTGGTTCAGAAAGTCCATGCCTAGAGTTATGTTTCGCGGGCACAGTTGGGGGACAACGAACGCTGCAGGGTAGGTTAGGTCCGGTCATAAACTCCAATTCTTGCCGTGCAGATTGCCATCGGTGTTATGAGGTGTCCTCCAGCTGTCCGAACTCCAGGTCCGCCCCACGCAAGATTGACCTTATTCCACTTGGCGGTGAATAATCCACAGATGGATTAGTTGGCTCCAGTGCCTACAAGCGCGTTGACTTCATGGCCCCTCAAGAAGCACGTCGAGGTCGGTAGTTCTTTGTCTTTCTTGCAGTTAGGTCTTGGCGTCTGCTCAAAGCGGCGTCGTGTTAACTTATTACTGGCACGTGGCGTCGTCAGGTCGTTTTATCGGCGTATTCTTAGCTTCCAGGTTTCGTCGGCACGGGGATGTGTCACTGTGTCGTCGAGAAAGATCTTGAAGCGTGGTCGTCAGCGGGGAAGGATCTTCGGCTATTCGACGTACAGTAACCGTACCTCCATCGGTTGCAGCTTTTAGTTTTCTTAATAGGGGCTTACGAACCCGCCCCTGGCTGGGCTAGTGTATGGCCGGCGCTGCTGGACAGGTAGCGTCGTGATGACGTCGAATGAGGAGGACGTGGGGGTCTCCAATGCACTCCGGCGATGTAGTCCGCAATGTCACATGACCGCTCGCCAAGCTGTGGACGTGGCGCATTGAGGGCGAACCCTCGTAGGCCCATCTCGCGGTAGGGGCATCGGTGGTAGACCTGGCCCGCTTCCCCGCAAGTAGCAGAGCGGGCCGTGGTCTGGAGTGCGCCATACATATGTCTTCCATGGGTATCTGTGCTACGCGACAGCAGGGCGAGCTGGCGCCTGCGTCCTGGCGGCGTCTTCCAAACAAACGTAAACATGGTGCAGTCTGTCGTCGTTGTTCCAGTTGAACGTAACGGCTGTTTCATACGATCGCAGCCAGCTTTTCGAGTCTTGAAATGACGATCCGCGTAAGGTCGGTGGTTCCCTCGGCTGCTACGACACGATCGGTTTAGGCGGAGCTGGAGCTGTAATCTTGGATGCTGTCGTGGCCTATCACTCCCTGGTCTACCCGGGAAAGAATGCCTGCTCGGCGGTAAGCTTCGAAGCCTGAGCTAGGTCGGGGATCCGGGGAAACGTTGGTGTTGTCCTCGGGTTTCGGGCTTGGATCCTGGCATTGCGGAGGCGTTCAGTACATGTTCGCACAAGCACGTCTGCCAGATGTCACGTAGTAGTGACAATAGAGAAGCAGAAAAACTGTGAATGACGAAACTAATAATTTATTGGGCGAACCTGTGCCCACAAAAACAAGTTACAATGAAAGCTTGACGATAGCGGCGAACACAGTCGGTGATCTGCGAAATCGGATCTGCAGGTCCAGCGCATCGACATTTATGCATGAGTCATCGAAGGTTCCAGATTAATCGCTGGTGCTTGCGTGTTTCCCATAAAGTACTATACTCGCGGACAACTTTCTCTGGCTCTCAATGGAAAGCTGCGGGTGCTTGGATGCTGCACAGGTGTTACCAGGCCAAGTAGGCCAGCAGCGTTTCGCAGTGTTTTGGTTGCTCGGAACAGACGCTGAATCGACACAGCTTGCACGTGCGACGGTTTCGCGTCTCCTCAGACGCGGAACCGAAAAACTGCAAAATAAGTTAGCCTTTATACTCAGTGGTATGTTCTCTCTTATTTAACAGTTGCTAATAAGGTCATCATCATCATCAGACTGGTTACGCCCACTGCAGGGCAAAGGCCTCTCCCATACTTCTCCAACTACCCGGGTCATGTACTAATTGTGGCCATGTTCTCCCTGCAAACTTCTTAATCTCATCCGCCCACCTAACTTTCTGCCGCCCTCTGCTACGTTTCCCTTCCCTTGGAATCCATTCCGTAACTCTTAATGACCATCGGTTATCTTCCCTCCTCATTACGCGTCCTGCCCATGCCCATTTCGTTTTCTTGATTTCAACTAAGATATCATTAACTCGCGTTTTTTCCCTCACCCAATATGCTCTTTTCTTATTCCTTAACGTTACACCTATCATTCTTCTTTCCATAGCTCGTTGTGTCGTCCGCAATTTAAGTACGACCCTTTTCGTAAGCCTCCAGGTTTCTGCCCCGTACGTGAGTACTGGTAAGACACAGCTGTTATAAACTTTTCTCTTGAGGGATAATGGCAACCTGCTGTTCATGATCTGAGAATGCCTGCCAAGTGCACCTCAGCCCATTCTTATTCTTCAGATTATTTCAGTCTCATGAGCCGGATCCGCAGTCACTACCTGTCCTAAGTAGATGTATTCCCTTACCACTTCCACTGCTTCACTACCTATCGTAAAGTGCTCTTCTCTTCCGAGACTGTTAAACATTAGTTTTCTGCAGATTAATTTTTAGACCCACCCTTCGGCTTTGCCTCTCCAGGTCAGTGACCATGCATTGCAGTTGGTCCCCTGAGTTACTAGGCAAGGCAATATCATCAGCGAATCGCAAGTTCCTAACGTATTCTCCATTAACTCTTATCCCCAATTCTTCCCAATCCAGGTCTCCGAATACCTCCTGTAAACACGCTGTGAATAGCATTGGAGAGATCGTATGTCCCTGCCAGATCGTATGTCCCTGCCTGACTCCTTTCTTTATTGGGATTTTGTTGCTTATTTTTTGGAGTACTACAGTGGCTGCGGAACCGCTATTGATATCTTGCAGTATTTTTACATACGGCTCGTGTACACCCTGATGCCGTAATACCTGCATGGTTGCTTAGGTTCGACTGAATCAAACGCTTTCTCGTAATCAATGAACGCTCTATAAAAAGCTATATATATATATATATATATATATATATATATATATATATATATATATATATACATACATATCTATATATATACATACATATCTATATATGTATATATACCGCACACTTTGCTATCACCTGATTGATAGTTTGAATATGGTCTTTTGTTGAGTAGCCTGATGTTTTATCTTGCCCAGCCTAGACTAACGTGGATTAAAGCGCGGGACTCATTCCAGAAACCATCTCCCTTGTCCGCGTTTTGCCTCCATATCTTTTCCTTCGTAGCCTCAGAAATTTGTCCGCGAGTGTGCACAATTCGCGTTGTTCATACAGCCAAACAACACAAGCTTCGGTGACAACAGACAAATGATACAACCATCGATAACGTTCGTGAAACTTCCGATACATGCAGGCGCGTCCCGCGCTTAGCGGTCACTCGATGAGCAAGCTCTTGCGTCAATTCCAGGAAACGTATAGCAGTTACGGCGAAATTATATTTAGTAGCACAGGCTGGCAAGATAGCACAGCCCTTCAGCTAAGGCCGAAGTAAGCACGAGCACAACGCCAGCCAAAGCCGCGGTCGTCGTCTCTTTAATTGTACAAAGCACCCGTCACACAAGCAACGGTGGCAATAGCGTTATCCCGTCGCCTTCTACAGCGAATGGCGAGCAGAGGTGTAGTAGTTCTTGAGACGAGAAATATGAAGCATTTCAGGCGTCAGTGCAGAAGTTAGCGATGACAGGGCCAAAGAGGACACCTCATTTGTCTTGTCACTTGAAGGAAGAAGCAGTGTTTGCAGTGCAAGAGCAAGAGGAGTTTCTCGGAGAGTTCGCCACGACGAAAAGGTGTCGAGAGCAAGACGAGGGACCCATGCCTGAAGTGCACATACCAGTGGCAACGGTCGTAACTGTTCTTTCGAATAACGTGAAACGCGAACATTTGATTATGTGCAATTTTTGGGATGATTTCAGCGACAGCAAGGGCATCAAATATGTAGACGCTTCTCGAAACCACATAAGAAGGGACAAGCGTGTTGGAGGGGAGACGAGAGTCACTTCCGGACGAAAGTTTCAAATGAGGGTAGCCGAAAGTGTCGTATCGAGAAGAGTTGTGTACGAATGTAAAGAATTGTTTGCGATGTCCAAGTCCTGATAATCACCAGACACATCCTCCAAAGGCTTGTCTGAGAGTGTATGGTTAAGGCCTTCCCTAAGTCAGTCGGATTGGGTATGATATGGAGTAATGAATGAAAGGCGAGTCGAGCACGAACACTGAAGTTCTTCCACAACTTTCGAAAGAGAGCAGTGGCAGTAAACGGTGATGAGCTCACGAGGGGCAGCGTGAGGTAGAAGTACATCGTGGACATCGGGGGCATAGCTGGCAGGGATAGCGGCGCGATGGCGTATCGCGTGTCGCATTCTAATGTGCTACCGGAAGTCGACTTGAAGAAATGTCCTAGCTAGTCCATTGCACGATAATAGGTGGTTAGGGACAGCAAAGGGCTGAAGGCGACCGTGTGAGAGGAAGGAAGGGTTCTTGCGACATTAGCAAAGTTCTCAAGAAGCAACGGAGCGCCGGGCGGATCGATATATGTAGGGCCATAAGAAAATCCGCCTCACGCGGTAAAATGTAAAGGAGACACCCAATGTGTCCGGCGGTTGAAAATAGACAGTTTTAGTTTCACGTACGTAAGGGCTTTGTGTACTTAGAGCTCTTACGTGTCAGTAGTGCGTCTGCGCAGAACGCAAATGGTTTGCGTGAGTCTCGCGGACGTACGTGAGACTCAAAAGTTTGCGTGCTTTCCTTGCGCACGTAGAGAGCTCCGCGCGGCGGTCTCGCGAGTTCTCGAACAAGCGAGAGCATCATTGCGAGATGGCAGCCAAACACGCCGACAAGGTGTTAGGGTTGGCGTCTGACACCACGTGGCGAGAGGTCATTCACCCTACTCCATCAGCCGGAGCCCACGAGCGACCTCATCCCCGTCGCCTCTCATGGTCGTGGCATCGCGTGTGCTGACCTCATCCCCGTCGCCTCTCATGGTCGTGGCATCGCGCGTGCTGACCTCATCCCCGTCGCCTCTCATGGTCGTGGCATCGTGTGTGCTTACCTCATCCCCTTCCCCCCCCTTGAGCCGGAGCCCATGGGGGCCCTCTCTCCGTGCCTGTCACGTGTCATTCGACGGAAGCAAGATCCCGCCCACAACTTGTAGACAGCCTATTTAAGGGGCTCCGAAATGTACTTTGAGAGACTTCATACTTAAAACTTCATACTTCATGCTTTTCTTATTTTCTTTCAACTACCTTTGAATAAACAGTGCAAGTTTCACACCAGCAAATCGTCTCGCCCCTGCTTGGTCGCCATGATCTACCTGATCCCTCCAGCCCGCCGACAACGCCACGCTACCCAATAAGTTATGTCGGTCGAGATTCGATAGGCAGGCGTCGCTACTTCTCGGCAGCAGTACGGTACGCTATCCTGGATTACGCAACAAAGGTAGCTCCGCCCTTCGTTTTTCTAAAAACGACTTGGATTTATTGCGAGAATTAAGGGAGTGCAACACCTTTGAGGTAAAGTAATCGCAAATAGAATCAGGAACACCTTAGACTTCTGCCAAGCAAAGGACCAGGCAGGATTCCGTAAAGGCTACTCAACAATAGATCATATTCACACTATCAATCAGGTGATAGAGAAATGTGCGGAATATAACCAACCCTTATATATAGCTTTCATTGATTACGAGAAAGCATTTGATTCTGTCGAAACCTCAGCAGTCATGGAGGCATTACGGAATCAGGGTGTAGACGAGCCGTATGTAAAAATACTGAAAGATATCTATAGCGGCTCCACAGCCACCATAGTCCTCCATAAAAAAAGCAACAAAATCCCAATAAAGAAAGGCGTCAGGCAGGGAGATACGATATCTCCAATGCTATTCACAGCGTGTTTACAGGAGGTAATCAGAGACCTGGATTGGGAAGAATTGGGGATAAAAGTTAATGGAGAATACCTTAGTAACTTGCGATTCGCTGATGATATTGCCTTGCTTAGTAACTCAGGGGACCAATTGCAATGCATGCTCACTGACCTGGAGAGGCAAAGCAGAAGAGTGGGTCTAAAAATTAATCTGCAGAAAACTAAAGTAATGCTTAACACTCTCGGGAGAGAACAGCAATTTACAATAGGCAGCGAGGCCCTGGAAGTCGTAAGGGAATACATCTACTTAGGGCAGGTAGTGAAGGCGGATCCGGATCATGAGACGGAAATAATCAGACGAATAAGAATGGGCTGGGGTGCGTTTGGCAGGCATTCCCAAATCATGAACAGCAGGTTGCCATTATCCCTCAAGAGAAAAGTATATAATAGCTGTGTCTTACCAGTACTCACCTACGGGGCAGAAACCTGGAGGCTTACTAGAAGGGTTCTACTCAAATTGAGGACGACACAACGAGCTATGGAAAGAAGAATGATAGGTGTAACGTTAAGGGATAAGAAAAGAGCAGATTGGGTGAGGGAACAAACGCGAGTTAATGACATCTTAGTTGAAATCAAGAAAAAGAAATGGGCATGGGCAGGACATGTAATGAGGAGGGAAGATAACCGATGGTCATTAAGGGTTACGGACTGGATCCCAAGGGAAGGGAAGCGTAGCAGGGGGCGGCAGAAAGTTAGGTGGGCGGATGAGATTAAGAAGTTTGCAGGGACGGCATGGCCACAATTAGTACATGACCGGGGTTGTTGGAGAAGTATGGGAGAGGCCTTTGCCCTGCAGTGGGCGTAACCAGGCTGATGATGATGATGATGAACCCCTTTGAGGACAGCGTGCGTTATAGCACCTCTAGGCCTTGCGAAGCAGTGTGAAGTGATCCTAAAAGAAAAATGGAAGAGATAAGTGCAGTGCCGTAACTGTCTCTCACAGGAGGACACCTCAACAGCACGGCACGCGGAAGAGTTATGGGGAGAAAAAGATGGAGATAGTGACCGGAAGTAAAAAGGAGAGAGAGTCCGGAATAGCAAAAAAAAAACGGCAATGTAGCTAAGCCTTTGGGAGGCCTACAGCCGGGCTCTCAGGTGTGTTGCTTCACAGAATTCCACCAATGCAGAAAATGCACGCTTGGTGATGGAACTGGGAGCATTGGGGAAGAGTAGGCACTGCAGAGTGGTGGATGGCAAGCCACATCGGCGGTAGGAGGAGTACAGAGCCTCCCTGTCGGTCCCGAAGGCCGGGCAGTGACGTAGAAGATGCTCCAGTGTCTCCATGCCGTCGCAGCTACCACACACGGGGCTGCTGGTTCCCGTGAGCCTGTGTGTGCGCGCCGCTGTTTTGTAGCAGCCGATGCGCAGGCGGAGAAGGAAGGCGCATTCAGCCCAAAAGAGGCCCACACGCGGGAGAGGGCGCGGGGGCGTTCCCGACACGACGCGCCGATTGGGGTGTTGCGCAGTGAGGCTGTGCAGAACCGCTGTCTTGGCCTCGTCGAAGCTCGTCACCAAGTGGGTGAGGGGAAAGCGCTCACCGTGCGCCGCCTTGGCGAGGGAGTCAGCCTCCTCGTTGCCTGGCAATCCGATGTGTGCGGGTATCCATTGAAGCGCCAGGCCGCAGCCTTGATTCACGATGTGCCGCAGCTTGCAGCCAACTCGAACAACCAGGGGCACTCCGGCGTAGTCCCTGGCCAGCATGCAAAGCGCCGCATGAGATTCAGTGAGAATGGCCGCTGACACAATGTGCGGATGTTCCAAAAGAAGGTGGGCAGCGAGATCGATGGCGGCGAGTTCGGCCACTGTCGACGACGCGGCAAAGCGCAGTCGGCACTGGCGCGTTTCCAAGATGTCCGGTGCCGTGCAAGCCGCAGCACCGAACCCGTCCGACGTCACCGAGCCATCGGTGTAGACGAGTAGTCGTCCTGCCAGTCGCTCGTGCAGTAGGGAGGCGGTCTCCTGTCTCATGGCGCAGACCGCTGTTCGGCGCTTTGATGCGACGCCAGGCACCGCGATGTTTACGTCCAGCAGACTGGAGTAGTACGGCAGGCAGACGAACTGTGGCGACGACCCGATGAGCTTTGAGAACTCGGTGGCGCGCTTGCCCATTCCCGAGTTCTGCAGGAAGGGGAGTCTGCAGACGAGCCGCTGGCCCAGTGGTGAGCGCTGCAGGCGCTCAATGTGGTGGAGTGCCTGCTTTCGTGCACGAAGCGATGGCGGCCAGTTGCCCATTTCCGCGAGTGTCGCCCCTACTTGGGAGGAGCAGCGAGGGAGGCCGTATAGTGCTCGCACCGCAGTACGGTGCGCCATGTCAATAGCATTCCAATTAGCCGCTCGAGCGTTGGTGGTGGGGAGGGCGTAGAGTGCCCTCGATGTGGACACAGAGTTGTACACGCGCAGTGCGAGTTGCGGCGTGCATCCGTGTCCACGCGCGAGAAGAGAGCGCGTGGCGCTGGCAACTTTCCTTGATTGCTTGCAGATGTGGGAGACGGCCGCATTGAAGTTGACGCGGCAATCGATCTGCAGGCCGAGGTAATGGACGTTCTTGCGCCACGGTAGAGGGCAACGGCGCAGTCAGCGGCGGCGCTTCGGAACGTGCTCGCGTTCCTCGCGGGTGTACCAGTCGAGCCTCTGTTTTGGTCGCCGACAGCTGGAGGCCGATGCTTCCCATGTACTGGTCCACCGCGTCAATTGCAGTCTGGACAGATGCACGCACCTGATAGCCGACTTGAGTAGGGCAGGTCGCAGAGGGGGCGATGTCGTCAGCGTAGATTGCCACCCGTACTTCGTGTGGCATCGCTTTTGGGATGTGGTCCGGAAGTCGCGCGAGGGCAAGATTAAAGGCTAAACCCCATTAGCGCGATTTTGTGCGCGACAGCGACGAGCGACGGGTTCGCGCGACGGATCAGGCCGTCGCTTGAACAGATCGCTCGGTCTTGTCGCGCGATCGGTCGGTTTCGCAAATCTAGAATTCGTCGCTCGTCGCCCGGAAGTGCTATGAGCGACTAGCCAATAGCGCGAAGCCGGAACTGGATGTACATAACTCCAGTACTTCCGATTGTCGCACGGAACGAGCAAACGATTGAATTTTTATAGGTGCAAGGATAAGAACCTACTGCAAGACTTTCAGAAATATTTTATGCGGCTTTTTACAGTAAAATACATCAACTTAAGTTAATAAAGCACGCGTCACGCTAGTTTCGGCGCCTATATTGCTGCCCTCATACCGGCAACACTGGGGAGACGTCGCTCGAAGTCATCGCTCGCATGGGGTGCAACTTGTAGGCGACGAGCGAACGCGACAGCCATCTCCATCGCGTCGCCTGTCGCTGTCGCGTGCAACATCGCTTGCATGGGGTTTATACTTAAACAAGAAGAGGCTCAAAACACTGCCCTGCGGAACACCAAAAAACACACTGCGCGGCCGCCTCAGCACACCTCCAACCTCCACCCGAAGCGTGCGATCAGACAAGAAGGCTCGTACGTAGTCCAGTAGCCGGTCGGTGATGCCGAGCTCATGCAGCGCACTGACGATCGTACAATGCGGCAACCCATCGAAGGGGCCCTGTACGTCAAGCAGGACGAGGTAAGCGACCTTCCGACGGCCCGCCGCCTGCTCGAGAGTAGCGACAACCTCGGCCAGGGCGTCAGCCGTTGCGCGCAGCCCGTGGAAGCCGCTCTGCTCGGGAGCGAATGCGTCCAGTGCCGCCGCAATCCACACCAGACGACGAGTGCCATGGCTTCGAGTATCTTACCGGCGAAGACGTGAGTGAAACCGGGCGGTAGGCGCTCACGCTGCTTCGCGGTTTGCCATTCTTGAGGAGTGGTACCACGGTTGCTTCTTTCCACTCGGGAGGGACGACAACGGTGCGCCAGACGTGGTTGTACACCTCCAACAGCGATGGGTGCTGCTCGTCGTCGATGTTTCGCAGCGTCTGGTAGGTGATCCCATCCGCGCCCGGCGCAGAACGTCGTTCACCTTGAGCACGCTGCGAAGCTCGCTCAAGGTGAAGTCTTCCGTGCACAGCGCCTTCACCTGCTGCAGAATTCCGTTCGTCGGGAAGTAGCGCAGCGGCGCGAGGAGAGCGGCTTTGTTGTGCTCAGGAAGCTCGGGAAGCTCGAAAACTGGGCCATCCGGCGGAAGCAACGGCGGCGGCGGTGCAAAGGCGGCGGCGAACGCGTCCGCGAGCTACTCTGCGCTCAAGCCCTGTGCGACCGCGATGGAAAGCGCAGAACAGCGAGGGACCTTTGGTCGAAGGAGAGCGCCGAGAATGCGCCACAGGCGCGATCTGTTGCGCGTATCGTCGAGCGACACACTCAAACTGCTCCAGCTCTGATTGCGCCGCTGCCTGGCATGACGGCGGCACGCCGCATCAAGGCGATTGTAGAGAGTCCAATCCTCTTTCCTGTCACTCTTGATGGCTCGATGTTCAGCGCGGCGCCGGACAGCTCGAAGGTTAAGCAGCTTGATGTCGGGCACCGGCGTTCCCGCAGGCACAGAACAGCATATCGCGGTGGCGTCGACACAACGTGTCACGTGAGTCAGGAACTCCGTGTTCGCAGTAGGGGGCGTGGCACAGAGTTTCCGAAACTGTCCAGTCGGTAACACGGTAGGAGCGCCGCTGTCTATGGGCTGCAGCGTGCGGCTCGAGGGAGATCGGGTAATGATCGGAGCCCTGAGTGTCGGGGCTGCGTCGCCACTCGTAGTGGCAACCCTCACTCACAAGCGACAACTCGATGGCGCTCTTCCGGGCACCCCGGCGCACGAATGTGGGAGTGCCGGTGTTTAGAAGTAGGAGGCCCGCAGAGAGGATGGAGTTCAGCAAGTCCCAACCTCGCGGCTCGGTGTGCGGGCACCCCCATGTTGTGTGGTGACTGTTGAAGTCACCCAACACCACACAGTCACCCCCGATGCGAGCGACAAGCGCAACCACGAACGAACTGTCCCACCGACGCACGGGCCGAACATAAACACTGGCGACACAGCTGTCGGCACCCCCAACACGCACAGTCACGGTCACGCACTCGATGCCACTGGTCACGATGTCGGTGACATTTACGTCGGCTTGCGCGAGACATGCGCGAACATACAGAGATGCGTGGGACCGTCCAGGCGAATGCAGTGGGTCACAGCAATGAGTCTTGTTGCAAATCTGCGACTGGCATTCGGTGGCACCGTGATAGGCCGCAAATCCGGGGAGGTTAAACTCGCCGGGACGCGCGTACGTTTCTTGTAGCGCGAGCACGTCGTATTCGTGTAGTGAGAGGTGCTCGACGAGTTCCGCGTAACGGCAGCGCATCGAGCGGACATTCCACTGGAGGATGCGCGGCCGACGTTTCGGAGATCGCCTATCCATGCTGCGGCAGGGCTTGCTGGGCTGCAAGGGCCGCGACGCACATTTGCCGAGTGGTGACGTCCATCGCTGCTGTCTCTATGAGGACGCGCAGTGCTGCTGCGAGGGCCGCAATAACTGCATCCTTTGGATCGGAGGTGGCGGAGGTAATGGGCTGGTGCGTGTGCGCTAGCTCCACCGGCTGGGCGCCGCGACCGCTGCGCGCGTCTCTGAATGACAACCCAGGTTGGACGACCGCGGAAGAACGGTTGGCGGCTCCTTGCTTCCGTCGGATGGCGTCTGATGAGGCGCGAGTTTTAGCGATCGCCTGCTGTCGCGTGAGAGGCTCTGGCCACAGTGACAACAGTACGGCAGCCTTCCTCTCCATTTGCCAGTTGGATCAGCACGGCTCCGAGGCTGCGTCATTCCTGCTGCAGTTAATGCAGCGCGGCCTCTGCGCGGTCCAGTCGGCGGTGGCGTGCGACTCTCCGCAACGGAGGCAGCGGGCATCACGCGAACATGTTGCGCCGGCGTGACCAAACAAGCCGCATCGATCCCACTGTAGTGGCCGCGGGAGTCTGGGACGAACCGTGCGACGCTGCTTGAAGAGGAGAGAGAGTAAAACATCTTTATTAATAATATTTGAATGGCGAGAGCAGTGTGGGTGGAACCGTCAGTCCAGGGTCCCTAAGATGATTCCGGCGATGTCTCGAGCCCGTTGTATCACTGCTCGGAGGACCTCGGGAGGTCCGTCGCGCAGGGCATCGTCCCACAGCTCTTTGTTGCGTAGGGGGTAAAGGAGAGTTGGCAAGGGAGGAAAGAGGTTTGCAGTGCACTCAATCGTGACATGGAAGATTGTGGGCGAGCTGCCACAGCCAGGGCAACGATCTGCATAACAGTGTGGGTAGAATTTATTGGGAGAGACAAGATTAGGAAAAGTTGCGGTTTGTAACTGGCGTAATGCCACTGCTTCCTCCCGCGAGAAGGACGGTGGTGATGCGGCGTGGGTGCGACGAATGCGTGCATAATGACGGAGTATGTCTTTGTAACGGAGCAAGGGATCCCCCCACTCTGAACTAGTCGCCTCACCATGCCGAGTCTCCCGGAGGGAAATTTCTCGGGCAACCGCATGTGAGCGTTCGTTACCCGGCAGCGAGGTATGACCAGGGGTCCAGAGTAAGTGGATGCGGGGAGGTGTGGTTAGTGTATTTTGCGGGATCTGTTTGAGAATTTGGTGCGCCGCTCTCGGGATGCCATGTCCTGATAGGAACGCCCGGCATGCCTGTTGCGAGTCCGTCAATATATACTCTTCATCAGGAACACGGATGGCGTATCGAATTGCAAGAGCAACATCGAGAATTTCTCCGTAAGCGGCATTTGTTCCGCGCATTGCAGCAGAGTCTCTCAAGGATTCCATGCCGTCCAAAACTACCGAGGTATAGCCCTTTTGAGTGCGTGATGTGTCCGTGTATAAAGTGTGTGTTTCCGGGATGTTTGCAAGCATGCGGCCAATGTATCGTACACAGGCTTTGCGCCGCCCTTTGTCATGCTCGGGGTGCATATTACGTGGCAATGGATGAATACTTAGTGCTTGGCGTATCGCTGACGACAAGATCGTTGGACGGGTTTCAGACTCAAGGGGTAGGACACAGTATCCTAGCCGTGTGAGAAGATGGCGGCCAGTAGGAGTGAGTAGGAGGCGCTGGCGATGGCTGACCCAATGTGCTTCTAGCAGCTCTCCTAGTGTGTTATGTGTCCCTAAGTTAAGGAGACGGTGTGTGGAAGTATAGTTCGGGAGGCCATGGACCAGCTTCGTCGCTTTGCGAATCATTGCGTCTATGCGAAGTTGTTGCGCTTGGGTCAACCGCTGAAATGGGAGATGGTATGTAAGGCGGCTGATCACGCATGCCTCCACCAAGCGCAGCAGGTCCTCTTCTCGAAGGCCCGAGCGCCTGTTGGAGACCCTCCGGATCATGGCCAGAATTTGCTCAATCTGTCTGGATTGAAGGGAAACAGTGTTGTTTGACCTGCCATCCGCTTGAATGCGTAGGCCGAGGATACGAGCACGATTAACCTGTGGTATCGGTGTGCCATCCACGTGCACAGTGATAGGGGGAGTAGAGGCACGGCTCCGGGGGCGAATGATTATGAGCTCCGACTTTTCCGGAGCACATCTTAAGCCGCATTTTCTCGCGTACTCGGAAACTGTATCGACTGCTTGCTGCAGTCGGTCCTGGATGGCTCCGTCGGAACCCCGTGTCGACCAGATAGTAATGTCGTCCGCATAAATAGCGTGGGCTACATCAGGGATCTGGTCGAGTAGTCGGGGGAGCCCTGCGAGCGCGATATTGAATAAAGTAGGGGAAAGAACTGAGCCCTGGGGTGTCCCACGTCCTACAAGGCGAATCGTACCGGATCGATGCGGTCCCATTCCTACGGTGGCTGTGCGATCTCAAAGAAATGCGCGGATATAGTTGTACATACGAATTCCACAGTGTGAATGTGCAACATTGCGAAGGATGAGGTCATGTTCAACATTATCGAATGTCCCTTTTAGGTCTAAGGCTATGAGTGCTCTCGTTTGGGCGGACGACGGAGGTCCTATGACTTCCTCCCGCAATTGGAAAAGCACATCTTTGGCAGACAGATGAGCCCGATATCCGAATTGAGAGTTAGAAAAGAATGATTTTTCTTCGAGGAAGGGCTGCAGATGCCGCAAGAGTACATGCTTCATGAGCTTACCAATGCAGGATGTTAGGGAGATGGGTCGTAAGTTTTCAACCTTAACAGGCTTGCCGCTTGCCCGGTTTGGGGATCAGTGTGATGTCGGCGTGTCGCCATGCTTAGGGAAGCATGCCCTTGCGCCAGCAATCATTGAAGATTTGGGTGAGGTGGTTAATATCCGCGTCACTGAGGTTACGAAGGGTGGCGAATCGGATGTGGTCGGCTCCCGGTGCCGTGTTGCGGCGTAGGTCTTGTAGGACCACCCGCACCTTGTCAGATGTGATGTCCGCATCTAGCAATTCGTTCGCCTCGCCTACATAAAGATAGTCAGGGTACTGCGGCGGCGGGCCTGTGGGTATGAAATGCTTCTCTAGCTCTCTGAGGAGTGTCGAGACATCGTCCCTGTACTCGTGCATTAGGATGTGCAGCTGTTGAAATGTTTTTCCCTTTGTGGTGGTGGGATCTGTGAGTGAGCGAAGAATCGACCACGGTTTTGCTGTGCTCAATGTGCCTGAGAGGCGATAGCAAAATCCTCGCCAGTTATTCCTCGTAAGCATCTCTGCATACTCCTGAGATTCCCGTGTAGTTTGATCTATACGATTCCTAAGTTTGCGGTTGAGGCGTTGTCGTTTCCATCGTCGTGTCAACCCTCTGCGGGCGTTCCAAAGATGAAGTAAATGCGGGTCTATGTCTGGTGTCTCGGTTGTGGTGCGCAGTGTGCTCGTGGTGGCCTCTAGATCTTGTGCGAGAAAGTCAAGCCAGCGTTCGTACCCTTGGCGCTCAGGTGGGTCCTGGCGACCTTCCCTGAATTTCGCCCAATTCGTTATAGGCACATTTCGCTCGGGCCTGCGCGCACCCCGTAATGACAAGGTGGTCGCCACAATGTAGTGGTCACTACCAAGGTGCTCCTCTAAAGGCCCGTGCGCAACGACTGGGCCAGTATTGCGCACGAAGGTAAGGTCAGGGCAGGTGTCACGAGATACGCTGTTGCCTATCCGAGTGGGGTGCTCTGGGTCGGTAAGGAGTGTGTATCTCATGTTACAGACGGCATTCCATAAGTGGGTCCCTTTAGCCTGCGATTTAACGTAACCCCATGCAGTATGCCGAGCGTTAAAGTCGCCGGCCACCACACAAACCCGTCCAAACCTACCAAATTCTGTAAGTAGGTGCTGAAAACAGTTCGTTCGCGAACGGGGGGAACTGTATGCATTGAGTATAAACAGACTCTCGCAGCGTTTACCTTGCGTAATTATTTCCAATATTTGGTGAGGAATGTCAATGTTAGTGGTACGCATGCGACATGTAACATGTTTCGAATCTAAGGCTCCCACAAGAGGAGAGACACCCGAGAGCGTGCTGTAGCCGGATAAAGAAGGGGTGCAATTGACTTCCTGTAAGAGGATGACATCGGGAGGGTTCGTGGATGTGCCGATATACTGCTGTAGGGAACCTCGTTTTCGGCGAAATCCCCTACAATTCCACTGCCACACCACTAGTTGCTCCGCGTTACGCGGCGCCATCATCATCGCGAGAGGAAGCAGACGGTCGTGCATAGGGATGTGGGCGCCGGGTGCCCAAATTTGAAGGTTGCGGCCGAGAGCCTTGGTCGGAAAGCGCGCTTTTGTTGTTACCGCTAAGCTCAGGAACTTGCATGGGTGCGAAAGTGCACTCTATACATGATTTTACTTGCTCCGTAATCCCTATTTGAAGGGCCTCCATTTAGCGTTCTATCCTGTCCAGAGCCGCCTGCATACTAGTGCTCATGTCTGCCACCAGCGCGTCCATTTGTTTTTGTAGGCGCTCACAGCGCACCTCCATGTCACGACGTAGGCGGGCTATTTCTATTAGAGGATCGGGATTTGGTAACGAATTGGTAATAGGGGAAGGGGTAGGGAGAGATTTACTGGGCGGAGCGAGCTGTGGGGTACCCTTCGCCCGACCTACCTCCCGAGGCGCCTCCATGGCTGTTTTCTTCTCCGGGGTCCGCTGCACCCCTGAAGGGACCAGGGTCACCTTGGCTGGGGCGTTGGTCTGCAGGGCCTTCTTGTAGGGTTGTCGGGAAGATGGGGAAGGAGGGCGCTTCTCTGGGAGGCGCACCGATGCCTCGCGGGATCGCGACCGAGACTTGGAGCGGGTTCGGAACTTGCGACGGGAGCTCGAACGGGTCTCCGACCGGACTTTTCTGGTCTCCTTCGTTGGGGCACGCGACGTTCGGGTCTCCGCCGTATCTGTGGTAGTGGTCGGGTCGCTGGAGGGTTGGAGTTCACGCTGCTCTTTCTCGAGAGCTTTCCGCACCCAAGCTTTGTTCAGTGTCTGCCTAGCACACCGCGGGCAGTTTGGATCCGCGGTGGGTGCCGTCACAGGATCTGCAGTGTGGGGTGCACGGATGTGACGGGGTGGGGTTGTCAGTCCCGCACGTCGCGCAAATGACCACGTGTGGCGTAGCACAGTAATCAGCCCAATGACCGAGCTTGTGACATATCTTGCGAACCAGTTGGCGGGGTCGATGGGGGTAGCAGCGGAGTTCGGCACCATAGAAACGCACGTAGCGAGGCACTTTAGGTCCTTCAAATGTTACCAACGCAACGTTAGTTTGACACATAATTCGTGCTTGAAGTATTTGAGTTCCAGGAGCCACAAGCTCATCTACTAGCTTGGATGACGATGTACCGGGCAAAAGGCCAGGAACAATTTCCTTGCATGAGTTGTCTGGGGCCGCAAAATATGTCGTGATGGGATAGACCCGCTGACCAAGGTTCAGCTCCCTCACCTTGTACAATGCGTCGGCTACGTGTGACTGGGGTGTGCTGATGATTGCCAAGTTCTGCTGAGGTTGCAGTCGGAATATGATGTCCTGACGATCGTCGGTGGTCAAGCCGGCAGCACTCCATAGAGCACTGGCGAGTTCTGGGCGCGTCCACTTATCAGACAAAGTCCTCTGTGAGGCCGCAGAATTATCTTTTCATCGTGCAAAGGAAGTTGAGGCAGGTTCTGATTCCGAATGCGCTTGCGCACGGTAGGCTGGGAGGTGTCCGGAATGCCCAAGATGTTCTCGGAGGGTTGCGTCTTAGCGCGCGTTTGACGGTTGCGTCGCTTATGTATGACTGTCTTCCAACAGCCACCTGTGTCGTCGTCTGTTTTGTCGTCGTAAATGTTCGGGGCAGCATCTTCCTCCATCCTTTCCCCAGTCGGAGTGTCTACCTCTCGTTGTTGGGAGGGAAAATCGGCGACGATGGGATCGGTGGCCACTCCCGCGGTATCCACCTCGGGCGTCTTCGTTGTTGTCGAGGAACGCGCGTCGGCGTTCTCCGTCGCCGATTGCGTCTTCTGCTCGTTGGAAAATGACGTTGCGGCAGATAAATGCTCCATCGAAACAGAGCGGTGAATTGGTCGAAGGCCCTTTGCACGCCCGTTTAGAATATGGGCCTCGGAAGAGCTGGTCGCTAGGCGCTCTTGGTTCATGGTGTAGAAAACACGCCAAGGCAGCTATGGCCCCGGCAGGGGCAGCCGCGTTGGAACTGCTTCAGAGCTGTAGAGGCGCGGGGAGCGGCAACAAAGTCCCGGGAAGAAAAGGCGGTCGGTGGGAAACGGCGAGAAAGCCGCTTCCCATACGACTCCCGGCGAAAGCGGCCCGGGCAAGGGCGGTCAAGGGCGGTCGGTGAAGGTCGCGTAGTCTCGGTGGTTGCGGAGCGCGCCGACGACACGTCCGTTCACTTCGGCTGCTTGATGAGGAGCACTTCGGCTGGAACGGCGTTGCCGGCGAATCGCACCGCTATGTTGTGGCCCCTGCGCTCGCATGAGAGGACGGTCACGGAGGCTTCAAGGTGGTCTCTTATTGTGTCCGCGCCGAACGAGCGATCGACACCGAAGATTGTGCCAGCACAGGTGTTTTTTGTGAAAGCTTTCGCCCTCACTGGCACATCGCCGACGATGCGGACTTGTAGGAGATGTGACAGTTCTGCCCCCGGGAGCGCGTCGACGGCGACAATATTCCGTCGAAAGTTCACCCGCACGCGCTGTGCTCCCTGAATAGCTCAGAGCTGTGCGGCGACAGTTTCTTGCGTCAGTCTCAGGAAGTTGCCTTTTTTCCCTTGGGGACGAAACAGAACCTTGTCAACGCGTTCTCCTGGAGCTGGGCCGTCGACCGAGGGTGTATGTGGGATCATCTCGAGAGGCCTGTAGCGCGGCCTCCTTTTCCCGGCCCTCTTGGGTGGTGAGGGGGGATTAGCGCTGTGTTGATTAGCCTGCTCGGTTGAATCCGAGGCGGAGATGAGTGCTGGGCGACGTTCAGGCTCGGTGTGGTGCTGTTGCTGCTGGCTGCTTTGAGGAGCGAGCGGCTGGAGCGGCCCGAGAACACAGCTGGGGCGCGGGTGCGCCGAGCTAGTTGGGTCGGTTGAGGAGTGCATTCCTTTTTCCCCCATTGCCTTTTCACTTCGGCGCCGTCGTTGCTCGTACCCTGATAGCTTGTTGCAGGTGCGGCCCCGGCGTGAGTCATTGAAGAGGGAGACTGACCCTCTCTCTCTCGCTCTGTCGGGCGCGGACGAGTGGGTGGCTCGGTCAGTGGGGGCTTTTGTTGTTCCCTGTTCGACTTGTCGGCGCTTACTTGGGGAGCTGGCCCGTTCTGCGAATGCTCGGCAATCGCTGCCACGTGGAGGGCTGGGGAAGGTGACGACGGGTGGCTGTCATTGCGCCGGCGGGGGTCGTTCGCTTGTTGTTCGCCATGTTGCGGAGCTTCGATAGATAGCGGTGGGCTGCTTTCCGTCGCGGCCGCGGTCGTAGTTTTGTTGTCAACACGAGTCAGCGGTGAGGCAGGCAATGATGCAGACGACGACGAGTGATCAGATCTCGTGGGTTTAGAGGTTGGTGACTCGCTACACGAGGCGCTGAGCGATGGCGACGACTCCGTACTGTCAGAGCTGGTGGCCGGCGAGGAGGAGATCGTGCTGCTACTCGGAGACGTAGGCGCTGAGGCATTGCTGTCGCTTTCCATCTCGGCGAGAGATGCTGCGGCGGCAGTGGTGTTGGCGGCATCTCGCCGATGGCGGTTGCCACGTGCGTGGCGGTTGGCGTTCTTGCGGCCGGCGTTCTTACGGGTTGTCGGTGACAGGCGCTTTGGCATCCCTTCCGAACCTAGCATACGGCGGGCCTCCAAAAGCAGCAAGTCCAGTGCTCGCGAGCGAGGCTGCGGCGTGCCGAGACGAAAACCAGGCCCTGTGTCCTGGGTGTCATCCATGTCAGAGTCTAACCAAGGGCCGAAACGGCCGGCTACAGGTGCATACCTTCTACCCTGGGAGCCCTAAAAAGGGCTACGCTCAAGAGAGCTGTCGTGGGAGAAGGTTAACAAGTAGCTAGGCTTAGGGATAAAAAAAACTCTCACAACGAGGGCTGTAGCGAGTAAAGCCCCTCCATACACGTTTCCGCCGACCAGGTTAAGTACCGCCAACCTGCCCTCCTCCTCCACGCTCCTCTCCCACTCACCCCCTTAGCTTCCGGCGTCAAGCGGAACTTACGTAGCTGCAGCTTCCTGTTCCGAGAGGAAGTGACATTTTGTTTTTTAGCGTTGTTAACTTTCGCGCCGCTGGAGAGGCTTTAATTACACGAGCTGCGGTTGAAACTGTGAATGCGGTTCCATCCAAGAACCACCGCCTACTGTAACCAGCGATCTGCTCGTGTTCGCTGCTTCGCGTCGACCTGCGACGGGATGTGGCACGAGCGACAACGTACAGTGGAATGTGGTGCCTGGGCGCTTGGAGACCACTGCCGTTTTTCGTGCATTTGGACAACAGCGACCGCGAACTACTACTTCAGCGGAATACAACAGCTTGACCCCTTTGCATTCTTCTTATGGTGAATGCCACAGCTCTGCCATGCACGCGCGGGCGTCTCACTATCGTCTAACAGCAGTCAAAGCAGAAATTCCCGCAGCGCAACTACAGAAAGCGGAAGCGCCGGAACCGGAAATACCGGAACCGGATTTGGTGTGAAGGGAAAAGGCGTCGCACAGCAAAGGTTGTCGGTACTTAAGAAAGCGGCGGTGGTGCGTAGATGCAGGGGTTTTAGTAGCGAGTGCCGTGGTCGTCGGAGCGTGGGGGAATGCGACCGCTCGCTACGAGTGTCCGGGAGCGTCTCGTGCCTTGCGAAGCTCCGATCGGCACAAGAACACACTTTTTCGTGTTTTCCGCGCCAATCTAACTCGACTGGCTTGGATTTGATTTTTCTTCGATGTGAATGGCTACAGCAGTGTTTATACCTGGCAATAGATGGCGATACATGGTCGCTTTTAGCGTTGCGTCGCGTACGCGTAGCTAAATGCGTTTCAGGTGCAGTGCGCGTATGGTACGTAGAGCTTTCACGTTTGCGTGCGCGAAGTCTGCGCACGTGTGACTAAAACTGTGTAATTACGTGGCAACCAATCTGCGTCCTGATGTAGGCAGCAAGATTTGTACGTGATGGCGGAGGTTTGCTCCTGCAGCCGTATTGCCCAGCGACCTTGGGTGGTGTTTCAAGGAAGAGCCCCCAAGGAGCAGAACGCGTGGTGATCAGTAACTTCCGAGAAATGCTGGACGTAAAAGCAGCAAAAAAGTTTGGTCTGGCTCAGATGATTGCTAAACGCTCGTATACCCCGAGGGAATAGAGTGAGTGAGTAAAGACTTTATTTGAAAACAAGGTATTGACGGAAGACCTTGTTGTTAGCCAGCCACGAGCCCTTGGGCCCGGGCGGCTTCTTCAGCTTTCTCGATGACCTTGGCCTGCAGGTCAGAGTCCGAGCTGAGCAACATGGCCTCCCACTGCTCAGTATTACTTATTTCGTGATTTGTGTGATTTTCGGCTGGGCACGACCCCATAATATGGAATAGATCCGCTTTTTGCTTACAATGCTTACATGTATTAGTGTATTGGTCCGTGTAGTAGTAGTGATAGGCTACGGGGTTGGGGTAGGTGTTCGTTTGAAGTCGTCTCCAAGCTACTTCTTGTCGCTTGTTAAGCGATTTATGTGCTGGCGGGTACACTGCCCTGGCTAACCTGTAGTGCTGAGTTATTTCCTGGTAACTGACCATGAGATCCCTCTCTGATCCTAGCGTGAGCCGTCCGGATGCTCGGTTGAGTCCTCGAGCGGCGGTGTGGGCGGCATCGTTGCCGGATAGGGAGTAGTGTGCTGGTGCCAAAATGATCTGGATTTGTCGTGGGTGTTGGTTGGTGTCTACTATGTGTTTTACGGGAGCCGCGACCCGACCTTTCGCAAAATTGCGTACTGCTGCTCTGGAATCGCTAATAATGTGATGACAATGTGTGGAGGCTATTGCCAGAGCCATAGCCGCTTCGTCCGCTGTTTCGGAGCTTCCGGTGCGAATTGAACCACCAGCGCGTATTGGACCTGAGGAGTCCACCACTGCAAGGGACATACAGTTGCGTTCTATGTATTCTGCTGCGTCGACATAGACTACGTCTTTGAAGGCGTGGAATTTCTGATGTGGGGCTTTGAATAGCTCGGCCCTCCTTTCCTTGTGGAATTCGGGGTGCTTGTTTTTAGGGAGTGGATTAATTTTGAGATGGCGCCTCTGATCGGGAGGAATGTCTATTTTAATGCTTTGCATCGACTCGTAGTTGATGAGGAGATTCTGGAGGATGTTTCGCCCGGCGGCACTCTGAGCTAGCCTTTCGTATTGAGATATAAGGTGCGCTTCTACAAGTTCAACGAGGGTGTTGTGCACACCTAGGGCAAGCAATTTAGCGTTGGCCCTTCTTATAGGTAGCCTATCCCGGCCACGGCGGCCGCATTTCGATGGGGGCGAAATGCGAAAACACCCGTGTGCTTAGATTTAGGTGCACGTTAAAGAACCCCAGGTGGTCAAAATTTCCGGAGTCCTCCACTACGGCGTGCCTCATAATCAGAAAGTGGTTTTGGCACGTAAAACCCTAAATATTATTATTATTATAGGTAGCCCAAGAGCCTGTTTATAGGCCCTCCGGATAATTTCCTCCAGTTTCTCTCTCTCAGCCGCTTTGAGGCAGAGGTACGGGGTGATGCAGGTGATGAGGCTGAGAACGAAGGCTTGTACCAACCTTATGAGGTTGGCTTCTTTCATGCCAGAGTGTCGGTTGGCAATTCTTGAAATGAGTCGCATCGTCTGCTGAACGCATGCTTCCAGTTTATGAATTGTGTGGCCGTTGCGCCCGTGAGTTTGCATGAAGAGGCCTAGTACACGGATGGTGGTCACCACAGGGATCGCGCCTCCTCCGGCTCGCACAGTGATTTCTGGGGATGGCGCAGTGTCGAATTTGCGATTTGTAGGGGCTCTGAGTAGGAAGAGTCCTGATTTTTGCGGGGAGCACGCGAGGCGCTTGTCGGTAACGTACTTTTCAACCGTGTCTACAGCTTGTTGCAGCGTGGTTTCTATATCTCCATCGCTACCTTTAACCACCCACAGGGTGATGTCGTCGGCATACAGACTCTGGTGTAGATCTGGAATCTGATTAAGTTCTTCCGGTAATAGGATCATCGCTCAATTAAAGAGGAAGGGGGATAAGACTGATCCCTGCGGTGTGCCACGACTTCCAAGAGGGATCTTCCACGACTTCCAAGAGGACTCCGCTACTGCCAAGGCGTGGGAGCTGAGCCCAGCCCATGCAGGCTAAACGTCCTGAATAAATAACGGTGCCTTTAATACTGACACGTGTACTTATTTTTATCGGGCGACCACGTTTCGCCGCCTAACAAATGTAATCGCACAGCGCGGGACACGCCTGCATGTATCCGAAGTTTCTGGAAAGTTATCGTTGCTTCTACCCGGCTGTCTGTTGTCGCCGAACCTTGTGTTATCTGATTTCATCGCGTGACGCGAATGGTGTAGAACTTTGTGGAAGGCACGCAGGTCCGAACGATTAGTCTGGAAAGTTCGACGACTGCTGTATAAAAGCCGACGCGCTTGACCCGGTGATGAGATTTTCGACGATCGCCGACTGTGTTCACCGCTCTCGTTGTGCTTTAAGTGTAGCCTGTTTTGTGGGCACAGGTTCGCCCAATAAAAGCTAGTTTTGCCTTTCACAGTATTGCTACTCTGTTCTTTGACGTCACGACCACGTGACATCTGTTGGAGGTGCTTTGCGTTCATGTACCGGACGCCCCCACAAAGCCGTCGCCCAAGCCCTCACGCGGAAGACACCAACGCCGCCAAGAACCAGCGAGGTAGCCGCAGGCTGCAAGGACTGCCCCCGGAGCACGGACTTTTGCCTGAGGCGACTAGGAAGATGGCCACCAAGTCCATCCCAATGGCAGCCCCAGCGCCCCCCGTCGTGCTGCAGCAGCCCAGGGAGCCTCCGACGTTCCGCGGTTCAACTTTCGAGGACCCGGAAAGCTGGCTTGAGACGTACGAGGGAGTCGCTACGTTTAACAACTGGAACAGCGACGACAAACTGCGATATGTCTTCTTCGCATTGGAAGACGCGGCCAGGACGTGGTTCGAGAACCGAAAAGCCACCTTAACGACCTGGCAACTTTTCCGTAGCGGCTTCCTGCAAACATTTACAAGCGTCGTGCGAAAAGAGCGAGCCCAAGCTCTACTGGAGACCGGAGCGCAGCTGCCGAATGAGACGATTGCGATCTTCACTGAGGAAATGGGCCGTCTGTTCCGAGGAGAAGAAAGTCCGCCTGCTGATGCGTGGTGTGAAGCAGGAACTTTTTGCCGCAATGGTACGAAGCCCACCGAAGACCGTCGACGAGTTTCTTCGCGACAAAAGCTGTTCCCATCATCACAGCCTCAAGTGGCTTCGATTGCCGACGCCGTGCGTGAGGAGCTCCAACAACAACTTGGAGTAGCCCCTGAATTGCCGCAGCCTGAGCCGCAAGCGATGACCTACGCCGCCGTCGCACGCCGTCAAGGTTTCCCTCCACGACCGCGCCAGGGCCCTGTCACGCCGCAGTTCCGTCGTCCGCCGCCGCCGCCGCCAGCACGACCACCCGTCGCCCAGCGCACCTACGCTAGGAAGACGGACATTTGGCGCGCTCCTGACCACCGCCCGCTCTGCTACCACTGCGGAGAAACGGGTCACGTCTACCGAAGATGTCCATACCGGGAGATGGGACTGCGAGGTTTCGCCGTGAACGCTCCGCGCCCGCAGTAAGGTGAACGCCCCCGCGATATCGCCGACTACCTCGCCGCTACTCGGTGGAGCTCTCGACGACCGTCGCGTTCGCCATCACGAGGCCGCTACCTGTCGCCGCAGCGCCGACCATACACTGGCCCAGCCCGGAGCCGGTCAGCAAGCCCATGTCCGGAAAACTAAAAGCAGCAACCGATGGAGGTGTGGTTGCTGTTCGTCGAACTGACGAAGATGCTCCGCCGCCGACGAAGACACCGAAGAAACTACCTCGACGACATAACGACACGCCGCCGTCCCGACGAAATCAGGAAGCCAAGACTACACCGACGAAAGACGACTTGACGACGCGACGTTCCAGCTTCAGTTCAACACGACGCAGCCGTGATCCGACGCAAGACAAAGAACCACCGACCTCAACGTGCTTCTCGACGGCCACGCAGTAACCGCCTTAGTAGACACGGGAGCCGATTACTCCGTCATGGGTGGACCCATCGCCGCCAGTTGAGGAAAGTTAAGACTACATGGGAAGGCCCTGAAATTCGGACCGCTGGAGGACACCTGATTACGCCGACTTGGATCTGCACGGCAAGAATTACCGTTCATGACCGGATTTACCCTGCCACCTTCGTTATCATCCAACAGTGTTCACGAGACGTCATTCTCGGCATGGACTTCCTTAATCAACATGGCGCAGTCATCGACCTGAAGTCGTAATCGATAACGCTGTCGCAAGATCAAGCGATACCGCCGGAGAGCTCTCGTAGTCACCACGCCTTGAGTGTGCTCGAAGATCAAGTGAGCATCCCGCCGCGCTCCAGCATTATTATTTCCGTCGGCACCGAAACACCCTTTGACGTAGAAGGCGTCATCGAGGGCGACCAACATCTACTGCTCGACCGTGAAATTTGCGTCGCAAGAGGGATCGCTCGACTCCACGGAGGGCAAGTGGAAGTTATGCTAACCAACTTCAGCCAAGTGTTCAAGCACCTCAACAAGGGCACGACAATCGCATATATCGAGGAAATTGTGGAAACCAGCAATGCCTTTGTCCTCTCGGATTCAGCCGCATCTACCCCGATGAGCATAGTCCCCGAACCAGACTTCGACGTGAATCCAAGTCTTCCTATGAGTAAGCAGCAACAGATCAGAAGTCTTCTCCGACGATACAAAGACTGCCTTTCGACGTCATCGAGGATTCGACAAACACCAGTTACAAAGCATTGCCTAATAACCGAAGAGAGCGCTCGACCACTCCGCTAGAGCCCTTACCGAGTTTCGACGCGAGAACGTGCAGCTATTAGGCAACAAGTCGACGAAATGCTGCGCGACGACATCATCCAGGCGTCGATAAGCCCGTGGGCCTCTCCTGTAGTCCTAGGGAAGAAAAAGGACGGAACCCTACGCTTCTGCGTCGACTGAACAAGATCACAAAGAAGGCTGTGTACTCCCTTCCACGGATAGACGACGCAATGGATCGGCTCTGCAACGCTAAATACTTCTCGTCGATGGACCTCAAGTCTGGCTACTGGCAAATAGAAGTCGACGAGAGAGATCGCGAAAAGACTGCCTTCATCACGCCAGACGGCCTCTACGAGTTCAAGGTCATGCCATTCGGACTGTGCTCGGCGCCTGCAACGTTTCAGCGCGTCATGGACATGGTGTTAGCCGGACTGAAGTGGCAGACGTGCCTTGTTTACTTGGATGACGTCGTTGTCTTCGCCGGAAATTTCGACGATCACCTTAGGCGGCTTGCGACAGTGTTAGAGGCCATTAAGTCATCAGGGCTCACTCTGAAGCCGGAAAAGTGCCGCTTCGCTTACGATGAGCTTTTGTTCCTAGGCCTCGTCATCAGCAAATCAGGAGTTCGCCCCGACCCACAGAAGACAGCTGCCATCGCAAAATTCCCGCAGCCAACCGACAAGAAGGCAGTGCGCAGATTCCTTGACATGTGTGCCTACTATAGGCGCTTTGTCAAGGACTTTTCACGCATCGCGGAGCCGCTAACACATCTACCCAAATTTGATGTCGAGTTCAAGTGGGAAACGCCGCAGGCAAAGGCATTTCAAGAACTCAAACGACACATGCAGTCGCCGCCGGTACTTGCACACTTAGACGAGGACGCCGATACCGAAATCCACACTGATGCCAGTAGCCTAGGCCGTCCTAGTCCAGAGGAAAGAAGGACTTAAACGGGTGATATCTTATGCTAGCCCGTCGCTGTCAAAAGCGGGAAGCAATTATTCTACGCCTGAAAAGGAATGCCTCGCCATCACTTGGGCTACAGCTGAATTCCGCCCTTACCTCTATGGGAGGCCATTCAAAGTCGTCAGTGACCATCACGCGTTGTGTTGGCTAGCTAACTTAAAGGACCCTTCAGGACGGCTGGCGCGGTGGAGACTCAGACTGCAAGAATATGACGTCACGGTAATATACAAGTCCGGAAAAAAACACTCCGACGCCGACTGCTTATCGCGCGCCCCCATCGATCCCCCTCCGCAAGACGACGAGGATGACGACGCCTTCTATGGGATAATAAGCGCGGAAGACTTCAATAAACAGCAACGAGCAGACCCGGAGCTAAAAGGCACGCAGGTCCGAACGATTAGTCTGGAAAGTTCGACGACTGCTGTATAAAAGCCGACGCGCTTGACCCGCTGATGAGATTTTCGACGATCGCCGACTGTGTTCGCCGCTCTCGTTGTGCTTTAAATGTAGCCTGTTTTGTGGGCACAGGTTCGCTCAATAAAAGCTAGGTTTGCCTTTCACAGTATTGCTACTGTGTTCTTTGACGTCACGACCACGTGACAATATGTACATGAACATTTCTCCCTCTCTGTGCCATCAATTTGCAAAGTGCGCGTTGTAGAGGAAAACGTCGTTACTAATTATTATCAAGGTGCTGCAGTTTCTTTTTCCGTTAATTCATTTCAGAAATAACAGACCCTAAAATCGCGGTGATGGCCGCACCGGAAATATTTTATCGATATGACGTGCCTTATTCTTCGAAAAGGTAACAAATGAGCAAAATAAAAAGACGCAGCATGGAACCGAGCAATGCCCGGATCACCGCTGCATCCTGCAGGTACTTCGAGTGGTGATCGCGCTTTAGGGCGATTATATGGCCATTTTTATAGCTGATTCTTCGTCATCGCAATTTCTAGAAAATAAGCTGCCTCGGTGGTGTGTTTCAAGAAGCTTTACGTGATTTTACTTGAAGATGGTCGGTTGTACTTCCTTTTCATGTGGAACAGTAGTATAATAGCCATGTTTAAGTAATTTATTTGTTAATATATTCCCGACATTGTTTTTCTTTAATTATCTGCCTTTTACTTTGCTAAACTGCAATGTGCCATTTACGCGACAAACAAAGTGCACCTTATGATAATTCGACTGTGGCCATGAGACTTTGCCTTACAGACGCATGCGCTTATATACCTCGCAAAGTTGCACTTTGTACTAGGTAGTTACTAATGATTGAAAGTTCGAGCACGCAATGAACACTCTCCATTCAAGCATTCACTAATTGAAGATGTCGCATATTTCTTTCGTACGAATAATAAAGGAACAACAAGTTCTTTCAGTCTACAGGCGAGTAAGACTGACGCAATCGGAGACTCTGCGAATTATTATTGTTTAGCCAGCGCCAGTGTGCCAGGACGGCCATTGTCCAGATGAAAGAATTGCAGAGGAAACACATGGGGGAATGAGGTCACATACGCAAAACAGTTACCAGTCACTCTGTAAGCGCGCCTCGTCTTGGGCAGCGAAGGTAGTCGCCGTTTCATTTTATACGCATAAATGAAATGTTTCACAAATCTCATTACGTCTGTATTTCCTCAAATGATGGGCGGCACTGTAATATGTCCCTTCGTTCTTTTAATCAGCATTCTACACGCATTTGGCAGGCTCTGGTCCTCTTTTTTTTTATTTTAAATGTTATCGTGCACCGGATGTTATCACAGGGCGTCATCTTTCATGGGTATGAAATAGTGTGAGCTAGCCCCTTGCTGTCTAGCCGAGTCTGCAAGTGCTGAGGCGAAGCGTGTTGATAATGTTCGATATTTGAATTCGAATTTAATTGGAAGTATATCACATTTGTCTTTATATTAGACGGTCATTGTTGTGGAAGATGAGATTCGAAAATTTCGCTTTCCGAATGTCCTTATGTATGTCTGAGCAAAGCGACAACAAGGTGAAACAAGGAGCCAACGTTTCCACAAGTGCACTTTCCTTCTAAAAGGCGACATATGCTTTCCTCGCCACAGTGTATATAGGTGAGGTTCTTCTAGAGGGGAGAGGGCGTAAGGCGGGTAGGTGTGGCAACGAGCGAAGGTTTGCTAGCGGCGAGGGTTTCGAATTGAGAATAAAGGAGTGTTGTGCACAAGGCCAGGGACAGTGCCGTCTGTCAATCACGTTTCAACGCCCGTGTGTCAGCCGGCGTGTCAACGGCATGCACAGCAGCCCTCTATTACCTGTTTCGCTGGTGGTCGTGGGATATGGTGTCTCTTAAAGAGATAATACAAGGAGCAGCAGAAACCGGTGCTCGTAAAAAAAAAGAAGGAAAATACTGAAATCTTATAAATCAATAAATAAATAAATAAAAGGAAATTGGAAAGAAGCAATAAAAAGAAGGGAAAAAGAAGGAAGAAACAAGAGAACGCTAAGAAACCAAACTAACTGTTGTCGCCTATAGCATGAAATTGAGCATAGCGAATATATTCTAAAGCTCCCTTTGAAGCGTTTATGCCTATTGGTTGCAATGTCTTGAATTATGGATAAGCTATGATTCTCTGTATTTTCTTTCTCGTTCAGAAAGAAAATTTGACCCTAAGACGTAGAGGTTTACTTCATCAAAGCTATGACCTAGTTGGTTGAAATGTTCGGCAATGGCTCTGGCAAGCTTTTTAGCTGTGTCCGCGCGATGTCCATTTAATCTCACGTTCATTGATTGTCCCATTTCACCGACATATTCAGGTTACCGCAATGCTGGGATAAACACAACAGCGCAGCTCCTGTCCAGGGTACTAATCACGCAATCTGAATATCGCTTCATGACGCTTAAGAACAAAAAATCAGCCCGCTTTTCTCTTCTTCATAAAATACATAAAGTTCCATTCGAAGAAATATTTACAGCAGAAATCTTAGGTTTGCCTAATGTGTCTAATAAGAACACACCTTCTGGGTGACTATGTAAATTCGTCAATCACCGCCTGTCAAACATCCCCACCACCCTCCCACCTCTTGCTCAAGACTCGCCGTACTTCCTTCGAATTATCGACGACATCAACACCAACCAAATGCTTTCCGACCGCGCTATTCTAGTCACTTTGGGTATTTCTGCTCTTTACATCAACATACCCATCAGTGAAAAAATCGAAGCCGTTTCTAAATCCCTCGCAATAAATCTCCAAGCTCACGCTCCTGATGTTTACCTGTCCCTCCTTAGGTTAGTTCTCACGCTCGACTATTTCGAATTCGATTCTATTCACTACGTGCAAACTTTCGGCAGTAGCATGGGAACACCATTCGCTCCCACGTATGCGAACATTTTCATTGGACAGCTTTAGGCTTACTTGTTGAAATCCTACCCTTTAAAACCCCACATCTGTCCCCGTTACATTGACGACATATTTATAATATGGGAATACGGCACAAGCGCGTTAACCGACTTAATTAGCCATTTCAATCACTTTCCCCGAGTATTGAATTTACTGCTCACCACTCTCCTAGTCAGACCAACTTCCTGGACACGACGGTCTACATAGAAAACATAAAACAGTGAACGACACTTTACCGGAAGCCTACGGATAGCCAGCAATATTTAGACTACAACTGTCATCACCCGCGACACGGCAAGCAAGGAATTTTTGTCAAACAAGCGAAACGAATAAGAATAATCTGCCGCGACGACCACGATTATATCCACCACCTAAAGGACCTTCAAACAGCGCTAGCAGAAAGGAACTATCCCCAAGTTGATCTCGATAGAGCTTATGATGTAGCGTCAAGATTGGAGAGATAGTCGGAATTAGCGAAGAAAAAGCCTACACCGGACTCTGACAGACCGCCGGCCTTTATAACAACATATTCTAATGCACTGGTATACATAAACGCCATCCTACTAAAATACCACACAATATTCTCAAGTAACGAGCGTCTTAGAAAAGCGTTCCCGGATGTACCAAGGGTATCCTATCCCCCCAACAGGAACTTTAATGACATGTTAGTGCTCGGAAAAGTGAGCCAACGGCATTCCCCCGTAATAAAACCATGTTGTCGCCCCAGGTGCGAAACCTGCGTGCACCTTCAAAGTGACATTAAAATTAAAAGCACCGCAAATGGTTATACACACAAAATCAAATCTAGCTTCACTTGTTCAAGTTCGGATGTGATCTATATGCTTGAATGTTCCTTCTGTCAGAAACAATATATCGGGGCAACGGGACAATCAATGAACGTAAGATCAAACGGACATCACGCGGACACAGCTAAAAAGCTTGCCAAAGCCATAGCCGAGCATTTGAACCAACCACGTCATAACTTTGATGAACTTAAACTCTACATGTTATAGTCACATTTACGTTCTGAACGAGAAACAGAATGCATAAAATGGTACCTTATCCATAAATTCAAGACATTGCAACCAATATGCCTAAGCGCTTCAAAGAGAGTTTTAGGACTATTTGCTATGCGTAATTTTAAGCTAAAGGCAACAACACTTAGTTTGGTTTTTTAGAGTTCTTTTTCGTTCATTTTTCTTTTCTTCCTTCTTCGTTCCGGTTTTTGTTTGCCTTTTTTATTTATTTATTTATTTATTTATTTATTTATGTATAAGATTTCAATATGGTACCTTTTTCTGGTTTTTTTTTTGCTAGCACCGGTTTCTGCCGCTCCTTCTATTATCTCTTGCAGAGACACGATAGCCCACGACCACCAGCAAAACAGGTAATAGAGGGCTGCTGTGCACGCCGTTGACACGCCGGCTGACAGAAGGGCGTTGACACGTGATCGACAGACCGCCGTGTCCCTGGCATTGTGCACAGCACTCCTTTATTCTCAATTCGACAACCTCGCCGATAACGCCTTCGTTCGTTGCCGCACCCACCCGCCTTACGCCCTCTCCCCTTTACAAGAACCCCACCGTATACATACTATTACGATATTATCGAGCGATGCTCAAGGGACGGGCCGCCGCGAAAACGATGATGAAGTTGGTCGCTGCCCTTCGCGGAGAGCGAGGGTCGGCCTGGCTGTCCTGCTCCAATGTTAATAGCCTGTAAATAGCCTCTTTCGTCTGTGTCTTCACACGTAACATTCTGGTGCAGGGTAGCGATCCCCGTCCTCGCCACGGAACTGTGAAGTGGTCGGCACATCGAGCTTGTCACCATGCCTCCCTGTGACGAGCCCGCCTCTGCAACGGCTTCGGCTTGTCCGACTGCTCCAATCATAACGGTTGCCCGACATCGCGACCCGGATGTGTTCTCTGGCCTGGAGGGACAGGACGTTGACGAATGGATCGAGCTGTATGAGCACGCCAGTGCTAATAGCATGTGGGACCCAACGATTATGCGCGCCAATGTCATCTTTTACCTCGGCGGCACCCCACACGTGTGGCACCAAACGCATGAAGACGAGATAACCAGTTGGGACAGTTTCAAAGAAAAGCTACGGGAACTGTTCGGCGACTCCTTTGGGCGCAAGATTGCCGCGAGAAAGGCTCTTGTGTCTCGTGTTCAGTCATCTGCAGAGCCGTACGTTTCATACATCTTCGACGTCTTGGCTCCACGTCGCAAAGACGACGATAATATGTCCGAAGCAGATAAAGTGGCACATGTGCTAAAAGGCATCGCCGACGACGCTTTCAATTTGCTTGTTTTCGGCAACGCCTCGACTATCGACGCCATCATAAAAGAATATCGTCGCCTTGAACAAGCTAAGAGCCGCCGTGTCACACACCACATCACGCGGCTACTCAACACTGCGGCTCCATCGACAAGTGAGGGTCGACTGCGTCAGACCACCTCTTGTGACAACGTCACCCGTATTGTTCACAGCGAACTCGAGGCCACGTGTTCGCCAGCTTTCTCCGCGACGCCTCCCGATCCGCCAGCAACAACCATTGCGATGATTCAGGCTGTCGTCAGACAAGAATTTCAGAACATGGGTCTGAACTCAGTGTGTTCCACATCTCAGCCCAGTGTTCCCCTGTTCTCTAGCGGCGCCCCTCGTCCCCGACAGTCCTTTTCTACCACAACCATCATCATCATCATCATCGTCGTCGTAATCATCATCATCAGCCTGGTTACGCCCATTGCAGGGCAAAGGCCTCTCCCATACTTCTCAAACTACCCCGGTCATGTACTAATTGTGGCCATGTTGTCCCTGCAAACTTCTTAATCTCATCCGCCCACCTAACTTTCTGCCGCCCTCTGCTACGCTTCCGTTCCCTTGGAATCCATTCGGTAACTCTTAATGACCATCGGTTATCTTCCCTCCTCATTACGTGTCCTGCCCATGCCCATTTCATTTTCTTGATTTCAACTAAGATATCATTAACTCGCGTTTCTTCCCTCACCCAATCTGCCCTTTTCTTATCCCTTAACGTTACACCTATCATTCTTCTTTCCATAGCTCGTTGCGTCGTCCTCAATTTATGTAGAACCATTTCGTAAGCCTCCAAGTTTCTGCCCCGTACGTGAGTACTGGTAAGACAAAGCGGTTATAAACTTTTCTCTTGAGGGATAATGGCAACCTGCTGTTCATGATCTGAGAATGCCTGCCAAACGCACCCCAGCCCATTCTTATTCTTCTGATTATTTCAGTCTCATGATCCGGATCCGCAGTCAATACCTGTCCTAAGTAGATGTATTTCCTTACAACTTCCAGTGCCTCACTACCTATCGTAAACTGCTGTTCTCTTCCGAGACTGTTAAACATTACTTTAGTTTTCTGCAGATTAATTTTTAGACCCACCCTTCGGCTTTGCCTCTCCAGGTCAGTGAGCATGCATTGCAGCTGCTCCCCTGAGTTACTACGCAAGGCAATATCATCAGCGAATTAGCAAGTTACTAAGGTATTCTCCATTAACTTTAATCCCCAATTCTTCCCAATCCAGGTCTCTGAATACCTGCTCTAAACACGCTGTGAATAGCATTGGAGAGATCGTATCTCCCTTCCTGACGCCTTTCTTTATAGGGATTTTGTTGCTTTCTTTATGGAGGACTACGGTGGCTGTGGAGCCGCTATAGTTATCTTTCAGTATTTTTACATAGGCTCGTCTACACCCTGATTCCGCAATGCCTCCATGACTGCTGAGGTTTCCACTGAATCAAACGCTTTCTCGTAATCAATGAAAGCTATATATAAGGGTAGGTTATATACCGCACATTTCTCTATCACCTAATTGATAGTGTGAATATGGTCTATTGTTGTGCAGCCTTTACGGAATCCTGCCTCGTCCTTTGATTGAGGGAAGTCATGATTCCGGTACGCTCGAAGTCATGAGGCATTGCGTATACAGGGTGGCCAGTTTTTCTAGAACAATCTGCCCACAATCCTTCAACAAATCTGCTATTACCTGATTATCCCCATCTGCCTTCCCCCATTACATAGCTCCCAAGGCTTTCTTTACTTCTTCCGGCCTTGCTTGTGGGATTTCAAATTCCTCTAGATTATTCTCTGTTCCATTATCGTCATGGGTGCCACTGGTACTGTATAAATCTCTATAGAACTCCTCAACCACGAACTATCTTATCCATATTAGTAATGATATTGCCGGCTTTGTCTCTTGACGCATACATCTTATTGTTGCCTATTCCTAGTTTCTTCTTTACTGCTTTTAGGCTTCCTGCGTTCCTGAGAGCATGCTCAATTCTATCCATATTATACTCCCTTATGTGAGCTATCTGGCGCTTGTTGATTAACTTGGAAAGTTCTGCCAGTTCTATTCTTGCTGTAGGGTTAGATGCTTTCATACATTGGCGTTTCTTGATCAGATCTTTCGTCTCCTGCGATAGCTTACTGGTAATCTGCCTAACGGAGTTGCGAGCGACTTCTATTGCAGACTCCTTAATCTACCTTTCCCCACATCTCCTTTTACCACATCTCGCCGCAACTCATCCGAATGGCGTACCCCTGATGCCAGACAAATCTGCTTCCACGGCTGTCGCATCGGCCACGTCGCTCCTCACTGCCGCAAGCGATAGCCACCACATCCTCGGACATACGCCGCCATTTATTCCCGCACCTTTGGACCTTTTGTTCCTTATACCACCCGCAATGAACGTACTGCCGCTGATGCTCCTGCTCCGAACCTTCGCTACAGCCGCTCGCCCTCACCTCGACGCCATCAGTCTCGTTCGCCGCAACTCCGTCGCTTTTCTTCGCCGCCTATTGAATCCCGGATACAGGCGGAAAACTAGGCACTGCAGCTTCTGGAGGTGAAGCTGCGTTGTCGACCTTGCCCTCAAATTCTCTGCTCACGTTACCTACGAACCAAAACCTTCTTGACGTTGACGTTGACGGCTATCCTGTCACGGCACTCATCGATAAAGGAGCACATCTTTCTATTATGAGTGCTGCCTTCCGACGACGACTGAACAAGCTCCTCAGCCCAGCGTCGGCACGCGTCGTCCGCGTTCCGGATGGCGGTACTGTGCCTATCATCGGCATGTGTACGGCACGCGTCAGCATCGCCGGCCGCCACACTTCTGTCCTCTTCATTGTAATTGCTCATTGCCCCCACGACCTCATTTTCGGCCTCGATTTTATCTCCGCGCATTCTGCTCTGACTGATTGCTCTTCCAGAACCCTTCGCCTTGAGTTGCCGATTCTCGCAGAACCTTCTGACGCACCCCAATGCCGCTTAAGCCCCACCGGATTTCTTCGCCTGCCGCAAAAGTCAATATATAGCCTATATTGAAGTGTTGTTTTCCCGACTAGCTCCTCATGGCGAGTACCTCGTCAATCCTATGCCCGACATTCCACTACAGTATGACGTTACCATGCCTCACAGTATACTTACTATTACTGCGAACCGCACTCGCATGCCTTTCTCTAACTTTCGATTGGCAAAGCAAATTCTACCGCGAGGTATTTGCCTTGCCACCGTTGATTTTCTCGGCGACCATCACGTGGCAGCGTTATCCACCGATGGTTCTCGCGAGCTTAGCAGGCTCCTCGCCCCAGCCTCGGGCGCCAATACCAACACAAAGAAAATGGTTGCGATGGACCTGTCCTCTACGCAGGCTGAAGACCTTTGCCAAGTATGATCGTCCTACCGAGATATTTTCGACTTCGACGATCGTCCTTTCAGCCAGACGCTCGCGGTCAAGCATCGGATTCTTACTGGCGATGTTACTTCTATTCACCGACGACCGTATCGAGTTTCTGCGTCGGAACGCGGAGTAATTCAACATGACGGCAACAAAATAGTAGATAAAACATCATTGAGCCTTATTCTAGTCGCTGAGCGTCATCTGTGGTCTTGGTTAAGAATAAGGACGGCACGTGGCACTTCTGTGAAGACTACCGTCATCTGAACAACGTTACTAAGAAGGACGTCTACCCGCTCCACGTATAGAGGACGCCCTTGACTGCCTGCACGGTTCCAGCTATTTCTCTTCTATTGATCTTCGTTCTGGATGCTGGCAGATCGCTGTTGACAATACGGACAGAGAAAAAACCGCGTTCATCACAGCTGATGGCCTATAACAACTTAAAGTAATGCCGTTTGGATTATGCAACGCCTATCCCACCTTTGAGCGTATGATGGACTCCTTGCTGCAAGGTTTCAAATGGGCCACACACCTCTGCTACCTCGACGAAGTCATCGTCTTCTCGCCAACGTTCGACACTCACCTTGAGCGTCTAACGACTGTATCTGATATATATCGAAAGGCGAAGCTGCAACTTAACTCTTCCAAACGTCGTTTTGGCCACCGCCACAATACTCTTCTGGGCCATCTAGTTGGCGATTCCGGAGTAATGCCTCATCCCGACAAAACTCGCACTGTCCGAGAGCTTCCGGTTTTGAAGACAGCCGCAGATGTTCGAAGTTTTCTAGAGCTATGTTTGTAGTTTCGTCATTTTGTTCCAGATATTGCGGCAATTGCTAGACCCCTCAGGAACCTTTTGAAGAAAGGAGTACAATTATCGTGGGGTACTGCAGAAGTCGCCGCCTTCTCTCGTCTCTTTACTTTTCTCTCCTCACCCCCCATTCTCGCCCACTTCGACCCTGATGCCCCTACAGAATTGCGTGCAGCTGCCAGCGGTCATTGCGTAGGTGCCACCTTAGCCCAGCGTCAGCGTGGCAAGGATCGCGTTATTGCTTATGCGAGCCACCTCCTAGCACCACTGGAGCGCAACTATTCCATTACGGAACGAGAATGCCTTGCTGTTGTCTGGGCGGTTGCGAAGTTCCGTCCTTACCTTTCCGGTCACCACTTTTCTATAGTCACTGACCATCATGCTCTCTGCTGGCTCTCATCACTAAACGACCGTACAGACCGGCCTGGTCGATTGGCATTGAGGCTCCAAGAATTTTCATATTCCGTGGTGTACAAGTCTGGCCGCCTGCACCAAGACGCTGACAGCTTGTCGCGTTACCCTGTTGACGACTCTGACTTATCCAATATTGCCAGTGCATCTTGCCTATTCTCTGTATCGCAGCTGCTTCATTTCGCCGCCGAGCAACGTCGTGACGCCTACATCAGATCTTCATCGACCGTTTTGAACACTTTCCGGCCGATGCTGCTCTACGCCTCTTCGTCCTCCGCGACGGTACCCTGTACCGTCGTAACCTTCATCCGGACCGCTCTGAGTTCCTACTTGTCATACCTAAACACCTCCGCTCCACCGTTCTAGAAGAACTTCACGATGCACCAATGGCAGGACATCTCGGCGTATCTCGAACCTATGACCGTGTACGTCGCCCTTATTTCTGGCCGGGCCTTGTCCGTTCCGTACGACGTTACGTCACCACTTGTGAACTTTGCCAACGACGCAAGAAGCCTCCCCAGCTCCCCGCTGGTTACCTGCAGCCGCTCGACAATCCTGCTGAGCCCTTCCATCTTGCCGGCGTAGACCTTCTCGGCCCAGTTCCGGGATCTACATCAGGAAACAAGTGGGTTGCAGTCGTGGCGGACTACGCGACCCGCTACGCCGTAACACGCGCTATTCCGACCAGTTGCGCAACTGATGTTACGGACTTCCTCCTACATGATATAATTTTGGTGCATGGTGCTTGTCGCGAATTGCTAACAGACCGTGGCCGTACGCTTTTGGCCAAAGTCATCGACGACAACTTGCGTGCCTGCTCCATACAGCATAATTTTACCACCTCCTACCACCCCCAAACGAACGGCCTCACTGAGCATTTGAACCGCACCCTCACAGACATGCTATCCAAATACGTTTCAGACGACCACCGTGACTGGGACCTCGCTCTACCTTACATTACCTTTGCGTACAACTCTTCCCGTCTCGAAACTGCTGGCTTTTCTCCGTTTTACCTCTTGTATGGCCGAGAACATACGCTACCACTGGACACTGCTTCCGTCTGCTACAGCTTCAACTAGCGATTATGCTCGTGATGAAATCGCCCATGCTGACCATGCTCGCCAACTTGCACACGCTCGCCTACAAGTGTGTCAAGCCAAACAGAAGCAACGCTACGACTTCCGTCACCCTGACGTCCATTTTGTGCCCGGCACCCTCGTGTTGCTTTGGTCACCATCGCGTAAAGTTGGCATGTGGGAAAAACTGCTTTCCTGTTACACAGGCCTAGTGACCGATGTCACCCATGAAATCGCTCTAGCCACGCCCACTACGACCTCCGCTGTGACATCCAGTGACATTGTCCACATCGCCCGACTCAAGCCATACAACTCTCCACCCGCCTTGGATCTTTAAGAGCACCGTGACGGCTCTTTTACCACCGGGTCGCAGGGTAGTATCACGGTATTATCGAGCGATGCTCTAGAGACGGGCCGCTGCGAGAACGACGATGGAGTTGGTCACTGCCCTTAGCGCGATCGTGGGTCGGCCTGGCTGTCTGGCTCCAGTGTAAAGAGCCTGTGAATAGCCTCTTTCGTCTGTGTCTTTCCAAACGTAACAATACTGTGGCGAAGAAAGCGTACGTCTCCTAGAACAAGTCCACTTGTCGAAAAGTTGGCTCCTGCTTTCACCTTGTTCTCGTTTTGCTCATCGTCTTCAATTTCCATCTGCCGCCTTCCCCGTGTTTTCCTATGTATATCTGCCATTTTAGCGGCACTCAGCATGAATGACTTCATTTCACTTCATTTTATGACCTTAAAGACCCTTTGATAGGGGTATTACATAAGGGGTGGGAATACATCATGACAGTAAAAGGAAACACGGGAACAGTGATGACGGCACCATTGCGATGTGCGCGAAATGCGAAAACGCTGGTGTACTTAGATTACCCATGCTCGTTAAAAAACCTCTGGTGATCCAAATTATTCCGAAGTCCCTCCCTATGGTGTGCCTCAAAATCAAATTGTGGTTTTGGCACGTAAAACCCCATAATTTAAGTTTTTCATAAATGGGAAAGACGGAGGACGCTTCGAGGCACCGCAGCAGGTGCTGAACACTCTTGAGGACACTGCCTAAGATGAACGCATCTACGTACATGGCTGCTCTGGCCGCACAAAATTTAACGTCAATGATATTCGTGTAGAAACATTTATTTCTGTCTCCCATGTGCAGGGGAGCCCATTTCTTCCAACTACTCACGAATCCTGCGCATGCACTATGCGTACAAGTCGATATCATTGCGCAGCATTACGCCATAGGACAGGGCAATGTTTAGTGCATTTAAACGGTTCGCGAACCCTTTTAAATTTTTGTTTGTTCTAATCGGAAAGGAATTTCCTTTTGGTTCGACGCCTTGACCCTACCTCTTCACATCCTCTCTCGGTTGCTCCGGTTAAGCCTTTAGCTAGAACGGAGCAGCAGGTCAGAGGCACTTCATTCAGGCCGACCTCCCTGCCTTTCTGACCTTAACGTTCCTCTCTCTAAATGGCCACTAACTAAGCATTGATAATCGAGATTGAGCGAAGCCTGCGAACTACACATCATTGTGTTATTACTGAGAGGAAATCTACTACCGGACTTTTCGTGACTGCATTGAATCGATCAGTCAGCATATGTATTCCTCCACTCCCGGTGGCCTCATAGACTGTAGGGTTCAAGCGGTTCCTAAAACAGGAAACAGTTCCTTCATACCCTTTATCTTTCTTCAATAATATTTGGGGTTTTACGTGCCAAAACCACTTTCTGATTATGAGGCACGCCGTAGTGGAGGACTCCGGAAATTTTGACCACCTGGGGTTCTTTAACGTGCACCTAAATCTAAGCGCACGGGTGTTTTCGCATTTCGCCCCCATCGAAATGCGGCCGCCGTGGCCGGGATTCGATCCCGCGACCTCGTGCTCAGCAGCCCAACATCATAGCCACTGAGCAACCACGGCGGGTTTATCTTTCTTCCTCGCTGGATAGCGGTTCTAGCAGCTTGCATATCTTGAGGAAGCATGCGATAGCTTATGGGACAGTTTCCTAATCGTTATTCACGTATTATATGATGCCTGTGATTGACAGTCTCTTCCACATCCACCCACATGGCCGTGAGGCATTTTCCAACGTTTTCAAGGCTCTCTCTACTACACCACGCTCATTGGATGTGAACGCAAGAGCTCCGGCTTTATGAAGATGAAACATAAGCATGATCTGTATGACAATCCCATGAAATTCAAATGGAGCTCAGGAGACTCCCAAGGGCAAGACAGAGCATAATGAGATAACAGTCATCCCTAAAAGCCATAGTCAATATATATCGCAGAACCAGGTCCACGTGATGTGCCCGTCTTTTTACGCCTGGTGCCAAAAGAAAAAGGGGTGAGAAAATAATCATCGAGGACAATATTGTCCCCTTAAAACGCCTCCCTCGAAATTATCGGCATACGAGAATGTGGTCATGCTGCAAGCCCTATGCACAATTTTTTCTGCGCGCAACAATATCGATTAAGAAGTTTATTTCATTGAGCGCCTGCAACAGGCGCACCCATTTCTTGCAATTGTAATGCAAACCATATTGTGCTCGTTGGCATTTTGTTACCTTTGGTGGGCGCACTAATTTCTAACTATAAATCCGATCTCCCCCAGCTCGCCACACCATAACAACACCCGCCAACACATCCATCGGAACTCAGTGCTTAAAGCGTCACAGAGGTCTTGGTAAGACGGAACTCTGCCGTCATGAAAAAGTAGTGACACTTGCCTTAGAGGGTTTTCAGGGTGAAGACCCGCCAGTCGGAGAACAGTTATGGTGAGGGCGTCGTCAGGAACTAGGCTCCACTGTGTCGCAGTCGAAACCTCGTCTTCTGTGCACGAAGAAAGAGCTAAGCAGTCCCCTTTACGCGCGCATTTGTAACACGATGTTACATTCCACGGCACGAGAACTTCTCTATTTCCCGCGCGTTCCCCAGCTAATAAGAATTCTTTCAAGCGCCCTCCCAGCCTGCTTCTAAACTGAATCATTTCTAGCCATTCCTTGCTGAGACATAGTCTGGTGCCAGTTTTGATATCGCTAACCAATTCATCGAAAGACTTGGACCCGAGTGTGCATGGCACGCTGCGAATAGCGGTGATGCTAGTCTGGACATAGTTCCCCAGAATTAACATGGCGAGCGCCCAAAAGGCCGTCGCAACATGGCGATTCGACAAGGCTGCCGAGTTCGGAGGACACCGTCCCAGCAGGGCGCACACAAGGTAGGTGATCACGGTGTAGGCACTGAACTGACGTCGTGGGACCCAGTAACCAAAACGGCAGCTTGCAAGGCGGCAGATTGCCACCAAGCTACCGAAAACCACGAGGCATACGAAAAACCAAAACACTGAGAAACCCGAGTCAATGAAAGTTAGCCGCACAGCTCTCATAGGGCAGCTGAAGATGCACAGCTGTGCAGGTGGATACTGGGCGTACATAAAAAACGCGTACTTAACTGCCATAATGCTGCCAACAGGGAAAAGAGTTATGTCAGTTTTCATTGTGCGCAGATCATCGATATTTCCATGTACGATGTGCAACGTGTTGTTAAGGTGCCTATACGCGGAAATCACTGCAAGGGCATCTGGTGAGCTTTGTACCTCTGCGAGCGGACTTCCCGCTGCAGACACTAACGCTCTATAAGCCTCACCTCTCGGAAACATTTGTTGACGCAATTGCAAGTTTGAGAGCAGGCGTGGCACCGAAACCGTCTCTCGAATGTGGCACCTGCGAAACTGATCTGCAGGGGCATTGATGCTCTCAGAGCTGATACTTACAACCTGGCATAGATCTCGCGGAAATGTGCTAAGGGTTTCCTCGTGCGTTCTGCCAGAAATATAGAATCGAGCCCGCATTCGACGTGGCATAATCTTCTTAAGATCATGAAGTGCGTCCCGTGTGTCACTTGACGACCAAGGTACAAACACTTCCTTCCACTGAAACTGATGCGATAGACAGGAATCTGTAGATATTACGCAACGGTTAGAACTCCAGACACAGGAGAAAATTGCGCATGTCATCTTGGCGCGCGATGACGTGCTCACAAATTTCAGCGCAAGGGGAAACTCATGAAGCTTTCCAAACAATTCTTGCGCGTCTGTAGGAGAGTATAACAAGAAATGACTTGCGGAATATACATTTGAAGCATTCATCGCGCTTAGCATTTTGGGAGATAGTTGCGATGAAGTCAAGGTCGGCGAATCCAATTGCCAAAGCACCACCATCAAGTATAGCGAAATTCCAAGATCGTAGGAACGCATCACTGTTCCGGTGAATTGAGCTTCACAGTATCCTTTTTCTGCCCTTTTGGTCGTCCAATAAAGATACAACACCGCTTATGGAGGTCAAGACGTCACTTTCAGAGAAACGCATGCAGTATACCGAGGTCTTCTGTCGTAATGTATTCTATGTCGGCGCATCTGCCTAAATCTCCTGTCTCGAGGAGCAGGGACCTCACCACTGCGCTCTTGCTTACCTGCCTACTTTCTGTGAATTTACTTTATTTACTTTCTGTGAATTTCGAAAAAGGCTGGACTCGCCTTTTACCACGAAGAAAAAATTGTTGTAGCGAACACTTTGCTTCATTCAAAGTAACATTGAGCTGTCTTCCATTTGAATAGTCCTTGGTTGTTTCTAAATATCTCGTTATATTTATGCGGTGAACAAGTGGCCATTTTCTCTAAAAGCTTCTGTGCACAGCTCCATCGTAGGACGGCACGGCTCTGGGGACCACAGCGATTGCACCCAGAAGGGTGAATATATGCATTCATGTCGCCACAAATCGATCTTCCGCTCTGGGCTTTTTAATTTTCTCGTGGCCTCAGGCAATCAAGATCGCCTCGTTGACAGCGGAGTGCGTGCGGGGAAGTCCATCTGTTTTTGCCATCAAAAACATAAACCGCAAGTATCCGTAGTAGTGAAAAAACTTTCCATGATGTATACTGTAAATACGTTACAACCCAGAAAGCAGTGTACTGAAGCAGATTTATTCAGTGAGTTCACTGCCATGCGTCGCCTTGACAAACTTTTTATGCGAGTGCACCACATGTTGCCTGGGCAACAGTGTACGCGCCACAAATGTATATAGGCACACACGCACACATGCAATATATCATCATCATCATCATCAGCCTGGTTACGCCCACTGCAGGGCAAAGGCCTCTCCCATACTTCTCCAACTACCCCGGTCATGTACTAATTGTGGCCATGTTGTCCCTGCAAACGTCTTAATGTCATCCGCCCACCTAACTTTCTGCCGCCCCCTGCTACGCATCCCTTCCCTTGGAATCCAGTCCGTAACCCTTAGTGACCATCGGTTATCTTCCCTCCTCATTACATGTCCGGCCCATGCCCATTTCTTTTTCTTGATTTCAACTAAGATGTCGTTTACCCGCGTTTGTTGCCTCACCCAATCTGCTCTTTTCTTATCCCTTAATGTCACACCCATCATTCTTCTTTCCATAGCTCGTTGCGTCGTCCTCAATTTCAGCAGAACCCTTTTCGTAAGTCTCCAGGTTTCTGCCCCATATGTGAGTACTGGTAACACACAGCTGTTATACACTTTCCTTTTGAGGGATAGTGGCATCCTGCTGTTCATGATTTGAGAATGCCTGCCAAACGCACCCCAGCCCATTCTTATTCTTCTGGTTATTTCAGTCTCCTGATCCGGATCCGTGGTCACTACCTGCCCTAAGTAGATGTAGTCCCTTACCCCTTCCAGTGCTTCGCTACCTATCGTAAACTGCTGTTCTCTTCCGAGCCTGTTAAACATTACTTTAGTTTTCTGCAGATTAATTTTCAGACCCACCCTTCTGCTTTGCCTCTCCAGGTCAGTGAGCATGCATTGCAATTGGTCTCCTGAGTTACTAAGCAAGGCAATATCATCAGCGAATCGCAAGTTGCTAAGGTATTCTCCATCAACTTTTATCCCCAATTCTTCCCACTCCAGGCCTCTGAATACCTCCTGTAAACATGCTGTGAATAGCATTGGAGATATCGTATCTCCCTGTCTGACGCCTTTCTTTATAGGGATTTTGTTGCTTTCTTTGTGGAGGACTACGGTGGCTGTGGAGCCGCTATAGATATCTTCCAGTATCTTTACATATGGCTCATCTACACCCTGATTCCGTAATGCCTCCATGACTGCTGAGGTTTCGACTGAATCAAACGCTTTCTCGTAATCAATGAAAGCTATATATAACGGTTGGTTATATTCTGCACATTTCTCTATCACTTGATTGATAGTGTGAATATGGTCTATTGTTGAGTAGCCTTTACGGAATCCTGCCTGGTCCTTTGGTTGACAGAAGTCTAAGGTGTTCCTGATTCTATTTGCGATTACCTTAGTAAATACTTTGTAGGCAACGGACAGTAAGCTGATCGGTCTATAATTTTTCAAGTCTTTGGCGTCGCCTTTCTTATGGATTAGGATTATGTTAGCGTTCTTCCAAGATTCCGGTACGCTCGAGGTTATGAGGCATTGCGTATACAGGGTGGCCAGTTTCTCTAGAACAATCTGACCACCATCCTTCAACAAATCTGCTGTTACCTGATCCTCCCCAGCTGCCTTCCCCCTTTGCATAGCTCCTAAGGCTTTCTTTACTTCTTCTGGCGTTACCTGTGGGATTTCGAATTCCTCTAGGCTATTCTCTCTTCCACTATCGTCGTGGGTGCCACTGGTACTATATAAATCTCTATAGAACTCCTCAGCCACTTGAACTATCTCATCCATATTAGTAACGATATTGCCGGCTTTGTCTCTTAACGCACACATCTGATTCTTGCCTATTCCTAGTTTCTTCTTCACTGTTTTTAGGCTTCCTCCGTTCCTGAGAGCCTGTTCAATTCTATCCATATTATAGTTCCTGATGTCCGCTGTCTTACGCTTGTTGATTAACTTAGAAAGTTCTGCCAGTTCTATTCTAGCTGTAGGGTTAGAGGCTTTCATACATTGGCGTTTCTTGATCAGATCTTTCGTCTCCTGCGATAGCTTACTGGTTTCCTGTCTAACGGAGTTACCACCGACTTCTATTGCGCACTCCTTAATGGTTCCCATGAGATAGTCGTTCATTGCTTCAACACTAAGGTCCTCTTCCTGAGTTAAAGCCGAATACCTGTTCTGTAGCTTGATCCGGAATTCCTCTAGTTTCCCTCTTACCGCTAACTCATTGATTGGCTTCTTGTGTACCAGTTTCTTCCGTTCCCTCCTCAAGTCTAGGCTAATTCGAGTTCTTACCATCCTATGGTCACTGCAGCGTACCTTGCCGAGTACGTCTACATCTTGTATGATGCCAGGGTTCGCGCAGAGTATGAAGTCGATTTCATTTCTAGTCTCACCATTCGGGCTCCTCCACGTCCACTTTCGGCTAACCCGCTTGCGGAAAAAGGTGTTCATTATCCGCATATTATTCTGTTCTGCAAACTCTACTAATAATTCTCCTCTGCTATTCCTAGAGCCTATGCCATATTCCCCCACTGACTTGTCTCCAGCCTGCTTCTTGCCTACCCTGGCATTGAAGTCGCCCATCAGTATAGTGTATTTTGTTTTGACTTTACCCATCGCCGATTCCACGTCTTCATAAAAGCTTTCGACTTCCTGGTCATCATGACTGCATGTAGGGGCATAGACTTGTACCACCTTCAAGTTGTACCTCTTATTAAGTTTCACAACAAGACCTGCCACCCTCTCGTTAATGCTATAGAATTCCTGTATGTTCCCAGCTATTTCCTTATTAATCAGGAATCCGACTCCTAGTTCTCGTCTCTCCGCTAAGCCCCTGTAACACAGTACGTGCCCGCTTTTTAGCACTGTATATGCTTCTTTTGTCCTCCTAACCTCACTGAGCCCTATTATATCCCATTTACTACCCTCTAATTCCTCCAATAACACTGCTAGACTCGCCTCACTAGATAGCGTTCTAACGTTAAACGTTGCCAGGTTCAGATTCCAATGGCGGCCTGTCCGGAGCCAGGTATTCTTAGCACCCTCTGCAGCGTTACAGATCTGACCGCCGCCGTGGTCAGTTGCTTCGCGGCTGCTGGGGACTGAGGGCCGGGGTTTGATTGTTGTATTCATATAGGAGGTTGTGGCCAAGTACTGCACCAGGGTGGCCAATCCTGCTCTGGTGAGAGAGTGCGTTACCGGTTCTGGTCACCGGGATCAGGCCGCACTCCAGGCCTGTTTGTGCAATTTTCTCAACACACGGTTTTTTTTTTTTGTATTTGCCGGTGGAGAATTGCGCGGCACCGGGATTTGAATCACGGTCCGCTTGCACTGGAGACGGATACTCTACCGTCCCCGCAGGAGTTAAATTAAAAATTGAATTATGGTGTTTTGCGTGACAAAACCACTTTCTGATTATGCACGCCGTAGTGGAGGACTCCGAAAATTTCGACCACCTGGGGTTCTTTAACGTGCACCTAATTCTAAGTACACGGGTGTTTTCGCATTTCGCCCCCATCGAAATGCGGCCGCCGTGGCCGGGGTCCGATCCCGCGACCTCGTGCTCAGCAGTCTAACACCATGACCACTGAGCAACCACGGCGGGTCCCGCAGGAGTTGTACGCCTCATTTAACCTACAGTGGTGCCCTATTTGATCCGTCAAGGTGGACCAATCTGAGCTCGGTTATACCGCATGGATGGCACTCGGCTAGAGAACCTGGTATTTATGACCTGCACATGTGTGGCCACACATAATTGAGGATATATATTTTTTTTTTTTAGGAGGGTTTCCGTACAGTGATAAAAGGAAGGAAAATACATTAAAAGAAAAAGAAAAAAAGGAAGAAAAAAGGAACATAACATGTGATTTGAACTCGTGATCCTTCAATGTTGCCCGGAAAGGTAGCTCAGTCGGTTGGTTCGTCAAGCCAACGGTTACTTTCAAGCGCCAAAGCTCCTGCTCCGAGCCTCATACTTATGTGGAAAGGGACTGATGTTGTCCGCGGCAGTCGATTTTTGCTGATTCTGAGTGGTTGGAAGGCATAATTTCTTTGAAAAATGGCCGCCAGAGGAGCAGCGTGAACTCGAGCGGCTTTATACACTAGGAAAACTGCCTTAAAATATTTAGACTTGAGGGGAAGCTTCGTTAACAAACTATAACACGGCAATCAGCACTCGTATACGTATACGACGAGAGAAATTATTGAGACGTGGGAAATTCCCTTGAAATAAATCTGGTTTGCGAGACAAATGCTTGTATGTATTGAATCTCTTAAAAGATGAGGGGGGAAATATGCGCTCACCGAGAGGGCATCTTCGGCACGAGACCACCGCGAGGCACCTTACTGAGATGTAGAGAGCTTCGCGGCCGGAACGAAATCTCCCCTCTCCGTCGGCCCAGGGTGGAAAACGCGCTTTCCGATCGCTCAAGGTTGCGCGGATATTGTGTAGCTCTAGCGTCTAGGAAAAAGCTTAAACAGGTGCGGGGGCGCCACGCATAGCGTGGGAAGCTAGCCGCCGGAATAGCTATCTCAAGTACTGCTGCTGGCGAGGGCGAAATACCTTCGTGTAATTATAATAACCCTAATAGGACTTCTTTCAAAGAAAAAACAAAGAGAAGAAAAAGAAAAGGGAAACGGCTCAGAAGGCTATACTACGAGAGCTATGACTGATACTTTTCTATATATATGTATTCATCTCATCTATGGGATCGCATGCGCGCGCTGTTGGTTTTAAAGCGCAACCGTGGTAGGGAAACGGAAGGCGATATAAGCATGCGTGTCCATGATACGCACACGACAAACTGCCTTACAATATTTAGAATTGATATATATATACACACACAAAAGCCAATATAGGCTGCTCGACACTATCTCGCGCGTTTTTATAGCGAAGTACATCAGAACCGACTCGTCGTTCCACAACAACCATTTCCTGAGTGATCGACAGATATATGCCGAATAACTTCCTGTCATTCAATAAGAATGTCTCTTTCATGCAGCCTACCAACTCGCGCTGTTTCGGTTTAGACAAAACAATTTATCATTCGAGGCGCACTTGCCAAGTATTCCTCCAGTTAAAACTGCCTGCGATGCCTATAGTGCAGCTCTTATCTCGCTCAACATACACAGTTCTATATATGTGCATCCGGTGCAATGCTTTCCGCTGTATCAGCCATTTCAATGTCATGGCCGATCATGTAAGCAAAAGTAGCTGTTTACTATTTACAATATCCAGAATTGATCAAACGTGAAGTTGTCACCGGCATTCTGAGTGGTTGGAAGGCATAATTTCTTTGAAAAATGGCCGCCAGAGGAGCAGCGTGAACTCGAGCGGCTTTATACACTAGGAAAACTGCCTTAAAATATTTAGACTTGAGGGGAAGCTTCGTTAACAAACTATAACACGGCAATCAGCACTCGTATACGTATACGACGAGAGAAATTATTGAGACGTGGGAAATTCCCTTGAAATAAATCTGGTTTGCGAGACAAATGCTTGTATGTATTGAATCTCTTAAAAGATGAGGGGGGAAATATGCGCTCACCGAGAGGGCATCTTCGGCACGAGACCACCGCGAGGCACCTTACTGAGATGTAGAGAGCTTCGCGGCCGGAACGAAATCTCCCCTCTCCGTCGGCCCAGGGTGGAAAACGCGCTTTCCGATCGCTCAAGGTTGCGCGGATATTGTGTAGCTCTAGCGTCTAGGAAAAAGCTTAAACAGGTGCGGGGGCGCCACGCATAGCGTGGGAAGCTAGCCGCCGGAATAGCTATCTCAAGTACTGCTGCTGGCGAGGGCGAAATACCTTCGTGTAATTATAATAACCCTAATAGGACTTCTTTCAAAGAAAAAACAAAGAGAAGAAAAAGAAAAGGGAAACGGCTCAGAAGGCTATACTACGAGAGCTATGACTGATACTTTTCTATATATATGTATTCATCTCATCTATGGGATCGCATGCGCGCGCTGTTGGTTTTAAAGCGCAACCGTGGTAGGGAAACGGAAGGCGATATAAGCATGCGTGTCCATGATACGCACACGACAAACTGCCTTACAATATTTAGAATTGATATATATATACACACACAGAAGCCAATATAGGCTGCTCGACACTATCTCGCGCGTTTTTATAGCGAAGTACATCAGAACCGACTCGTCGTTCCACAACAACCATTTCCTGAGTGATCGACAGATATATGCCGAATAACTTCCTGTCATTCAATAAGAATGTCTCTTTCATGCAGCCTACCAACTCGCGCTGTTTCGGTTTAGACAAAACAATTTATCATTCGAGGCGCACTTGCCAAGTTTTCCTCCAGTTAAAACTGCCTGCGATGCCTATAGTGCAGCTCTTATCTCGCTCAACATACACAGTTCTATATATGTGCATCCGGTGCAATGCTTTCCGCTGTATCAGCCATTTCAATGTCATGGCCGATCATGTAAGCAAAAGTAGCTGTTTACTATTTACAATATCCAGAATTGATCAAACGTGAAGTTGTCACCGGCATTCTGAGTGGTTGGAAGGCATAATTTCTTTGAAAAATGGCCGCCAGAGGAGCAGCGTGAACTCGAGCGGCTTTATACACTAGGAAAACTGCCTTAAAATATTTAGACTTGAGGGGAAGCTTCGTTAACAAACTATAACACGGCAATCAGCACTCGTATACGTATACGACGAGAGAAATTATTGAGACGTGGGAAATTCCCTTGAAATAAATCTGGTTTGCGAGACAAATGCTTGTATGTATTGAATCTCTTAAAAGATGAGGGGGGAAATATGCGCTCACCGAGAGGGCATCTTCGGCACGAGACCACCGCGAGGCACCTTACTGAGATGTAGAGAGCTTCGCGGCCGGAACGAAATCTCCCCTCTCCGTCGGCCCAGGGTGGAAAACGCGCTTTCCGATCGCTCAAGGTTGCGCGGATATTGTGTAGCTCTAGCGTCTAGGAAAAAGCTTAAACAGGTGCGGGGGCGCCACGCATAGCGTGGGAAGCTAGCCGCCGGAATAGCTATCTCAAGTACTGCTGCTGGCGAGGGCGAAATACCTTCGTGTAATTATAATAACCCTAATAGGACTTCTTTCAAAGAAAAAACAAAGAGAAGAAAAAGAAAAGGGAAACGGCTCAGAAGGCTATACTACGAGAGCTATGACTGATACTTTTCTATATATATGTATTCATCTCATCTATGGGATCGCATGCGCGCGCTGTTGGTTTTAAAGCGCAACCGTGGTAGGGAAACGGAAGGCGATATAAGCATGCGTGTCCATGATACGCACACGACAAACTGCCTTACAATATTTAGAATTGATATATATATACACACACAAAAGCCAATATAGGCTGCTCGACACTATCTCGCGCGTTTTTATAGCGAAGTACATCAGAACCGACTCGTCGTTCCACAACAACCATTTCCTGAGTGATCGACAGATATATGCCGAATAACTTCCTGTCATTCAATAAGAATGTCTCTTTCATGCAGCCTACCAACTCGCGCTGTTTCGGTTTAGACAAAACAATTTATCATTCGAGGCGCACTTGCCAAGTTTTCCTCCAGTTAAAACTGCCTGCGATGCCTATAGTGCAGCTCTTATCTCGCTCAACATACACAGTTCTATATATGTGCATCCGGTGCAATGCTTTCCGCTGTATCAGCCATTTCAATGTCATGGCCGATCATGTAAGCAAAAGTAGCTGTTTACTATTTACAATATCCAGAATTGATCAAACGTGAAGTTGTCACCGGCATTCTGAGTGGTTGGAAGGCATAATTTCTTTGAAAAATGGCCGCCAGAGGAGCAGCGTGAACTCGAGCGGCTTTATACACTAGGAAAACTGCCTTAAAATATTTAGACTTGAGGGGAAGCTTCGTTAACAAACTATAACACGGCAATCAGCACTCGTATACGTATACGACGAGAGAAATTATTGAGACGTGGGAAATTCCCTTGAAATAAATCTGGTTTGCGAGACAAATGCTTGTATGTATTGAATCTCTTAAAAGATGAGGGGGGAAATATGCGCTCACCGAGAGGGCATCTTCGGCACGAGACCACCGCGAGGCACCTTACTGAGATGTAGAGAGCTTCGCGGCCGGAACGAAATCTCCCCTCTCCGTCGGCCCAGGGTGGAAAACGCGCTTTCCGATCGCTCAAGGTTGCGCGGATATTGTGTAGCTCTAGCGTCTAGGAAAAAGCTTAAACAGGTGCGGGGGCGCCACGCATAGCGTGGGAAGCTAGCCGCCGGAATAGCTATCTCAAGTACTGCTGCTGGCGAGGGCGAAATACCTTCGTGTAATTATAATAACCCTAATAGGACTTCTTTCAAAGAAAAAACAAAGAGAAGAAAAAGAAAAGGGAAACGGCTCAGAAGGCTATACTACGAGAGCTATGACTGATACTTTTCTATATATATGTATTCATCTCATCTATGGGATCGCATGCGCGCGCTGTTGGTTTTAAAGCGCAACCGTGGTAGGGAAACGGAAGGCGATATAAGCATGCGTGTCCATGATACGCACACGACAAACTGCCTTACAATATTTAGAATTGATATATATATACACACACAAAAGCCAATATAGGCTGCTCGACACTATCTCGCGCGTTTTTATAGCGAAGTACATCAGAACCGACTCGTCGTTCCACAACAACCATTTCCTGAGTGATCGACAGATATATGCCGAATAACTTCCTGTCATTCAATAAGAATGTCTCTTTCATGCAGCCTACCAACTCGCGCTGTTTCGGTTTAGACAAAACAATTTATCATTCGAGGCGCACTTGCCAAGTTTTCCTCCAGTTAAAACTGCCTGCGATGCCTATAGTGCAGCTCTTATCTCGCTCAACATACACAGTTCTATATATGTGCATCCGGTGCAATGCTTTCCGCTGTATCAGCCATTTCAATGTCATGGCCGATCATGTAAGCAAAAGTAGCTGTTTACTATTTACAATATCCAGAATTGATCAAACGTGAAGTTGTCACCGGCATTCTGAGTGGTTGGAAGGCATAATTTCTTTGAAAAATGGCCGCCAGAGGAGCAGCGTGAACTCGAGCGGCTTTATACACTAGGAAAACTGCCTTAAAATATATATATATATATATATATATATATATATATATATATATATATATATATATATATATATATATATATATATATATATCATAAGAAGCCAACAAACACTGGCACCAAGGAACACATAGGGAAAATTAGCTGTGCTTAATACATGACATAAAGAAACGATAAACTTATGCAAATGAAAGTGGAAGTGGATCCACAACCACGAAATGCGAAGGTTCTGGGATTGTTCCCCACCTGCGGCAAGCTGTTTTTTGATCCACTTTCATTTCCATTAATTTATTGTTTCTTTATTTCATTTACTATAGAGAAGTTATTTCGCCTATGTTGTCCTTGGTGTCAGTGTTGGTTGGCTTCTTATGATATGATTAATAAAGATGGGGTCCCTCAGTTAACCTTATTTCTTCTCCTTTATTACATAACGAGGGTCTCGAATCCGTCAACATTGATGCCTTCAGGTAGCATGTGTGGGTTTATTGACCGGTTGCCTGCACCGAAATAAGCTCAGGTTCACGTGACTCCTGTGGCTGAAAGGATGTTCCACATCCGCCATCAAGGTTTGTGAGTGGTGGCTATGGCTAGCACACCGAGGGCTCTACTAGGAAACGTAAATACCCAAGAAAGTGGATGGGGAAATGGTGCCGCGGTAGCTCAGTTGGTAGCGCATCGCACGCGAAATGCGAAGGTTGTCGGATCGTGCCCCACCTGCGGCAAGTTGTTTTTTTCATCCACTTTCATTTCCATTAATTTATTGTGCCTTTATTTCATTTATTAAGAACGAATATGCACCCCTATATTGTTTTGGTGTCAGTGTTTGTTGGCTTCTTATGATATGATTACTAAATTCGGGTCCCTCGTTTAACCCATTTTCTTCTCGATTATATATATATATAATTGATATGTTTGCGATTCAAGCAATAATTAAAAGGTTCACTAATTAAAAGTAATTGATTAAGCAATACTTCGTGATGAAAAACTACTGGCCTTAAGTACATGCGGCTATTATACAGTCGGTACGATTTCTCTAGAGCTCTTGGCTATATTTAAGATCTTGATCCAAGTTAGCTGGGACACCCTCTTATATATATACAGGGTGTATTTTTAGCTGCACCAAATATTTAAAATTACAAGAAAAAGTCCTGGTAATGTCATGTTCAGAGTTCGAATGTACAGATTGGCGGCCTCTAGATACAGAGCAAATGCCGCACTTGCGTGCGTAATTGGCGAAGTTGTGGTAATTAACTTTCTAATTATCAACAATAGGTGGCTACAGCAAATGAGTAGTTTGGCGCGCGTCCTCGACACAGCCTATCCGACCGATCAAATTAGTTCCCATGGCAGGCTCTTTGAAACCGAAACTGGCTGCAAAAACAGCGTCTGTCTCATCGATGTTGCCTCCTCCCTGCCTTTCGTCACCTCTCCGAGGTTACCGCCGGCCCAGTCCGCTAGCAGCTTGCGTTACCTCTTTGCGGTCTGCGGCGTTGGCCTAGCGCTTCAATGCCGGCAGTCCGCCAAATTTAATTCGTCATTCCTATGGGCGCCACATGTCCACTTCCATCGACGAAATTAATTTCCCGATGCCCAACGGAATGACGAAGTCAATTTGGCGGCCCGACTTAGGGAAGGACCTTAGGGAAGGGCCCGAGAAAATACGTGCCCATTTCTTGGAATGGTTGTGTTAGTCGTGTAACAGGCTTCAGGAAATCGGTTGGGCACAGAGGTGGACCCTTTCGGTGCTAGTAGTCGCGGCAAGATTTCACGTAATGCTTGACTTCCGCGGCAAGCTTAGGCCAGTAGCAGCGTTTTCGAATTCAGGCCAAGGGAAGCGCGAATCCCAAATGGGCTGAAAAAGGCTTATCGTGCCACGCGGACAGAATATCGGCACGCAGCGCGAAAGGAACGACAAGATGTCCATTCTCCTAATGGGTGGAAATCCTTTTTATACAAGGCACTGTTGCGGAGACAGAACGAAGATGGTAAACGCGCGAGTGTTCGTGGAGGATGCGAACTTTGGCCTTCAAGATAGTCGATAAGTTGCCCGAGTTCGTCCCGCTGTTGCCGAGCTAAGTCATATTTGACAGCGCAAAGGAAACGACCATCATCATCAGCATCACTTGACACCGTTCCAAGTGGAGCGCGCGAAAGACACTCATCGTCAGTGTGCCTCCAGCCAGACTTGTAGATGATTTTTACATCAAATTCTTGAAGACGAAGGCTCCACCTGGCAAGACGTCCTGAAGGATCTTTGAGACTGGCTAGCCCACAGAGCGCATGACGGTCGGTAACAACTGTGAACCGACGACCATATAAATATCGCCGAGACGACAGCTAAGCATTCCTTTAAAGTGATGTGATGTGAAGGTGCGGCTAGCGGAAGCGATAGCACGTTCCATGCCATCTAAGCACTTACCTGAGGCCGATGTTGCTAGCATTAGTGTGCAGTTCAGTGTCGGCACCTTCATCAAAGTTTCCAAATAAGGGCGGTGTCTGGAGGCGCCACTGAAGTTCGGAGATGTCTCTCTGCCCGGGTCCCCAAACAAGCGGAATATCCTCCTTTGTTAAACGAGTGTAGGGTTCCGGAATCTTGGAAAAATTCTCCATAAGGCGCCTACAGTTTGCGCAGAGGCCGGAGAAGCGGCGCACGTCACGTGTGTTGGCTGGTGGCGGGAATGCGCCAGCAACCATACTCTTTTCTGGTTCTGGCCGAACACCTTCATGACTAACAACGTGGCCGAAAAACTTGAGTTCCTGCTAACCAAAATGGCATTTTTCAGGTTGTAATGACAGGTCTGCAGATCGAATTTCAAGGTTCACGGACTGAAGTCGCTGCAAGTGTTCTTAAAACGTCCGAAAAAAAACGACGTCGTCTAAGTAGACGAGACATGATTGCCACTGAAGACCTGACAGCACAGTGTCCATCATTCTTTGAAAGTTCGCAGGAGCTGAATATAATCCAAAGGGCTGTACCTTAATTTCGTACAGGCCGTCAGGAGTTACGAAAGCAGACTTTTCGTGATCTAATTCATCAACTTCTATCTACCAGTATCCGCAGCGTAAATACATTCCGGAGAATTCTCAGGTATGTCGAAGATGGTCTAGAGAGTCATCTATGCGGGGAAGATGGTGGACATCGTTTTTCGTCACCCTACTCTCTTTGCGAAATAATCAACACAAAAACGAAAAGTGCCGTCCTTTTTCTTGACAAGTACAACGGGCGACTCCCATGGGCTGGTTGAGGGTTGAATTTCGTCGTCGTGTAGCATTTGCTTCACTTGACAGCTAATTGACTCTAGCTCTTTTTGTGACACGCGGTAGACGTGCTGGCGCATGGGTCGTTCGGCCGTGTCCGTTATAATACAGCGCTTCGGGATGGAGGTCTGTGTTACTTTTGACGTGGATGCGAAACAATTACTGAACATACATGAAATACTTCGTGTTCGCTCTTTCGGTGTGGTTGAGAGCTCATGATTTACCGAACTGTCAACCACGGTGTCACCCTTGGCGGTTGCAGAAAGCTCAGCAAGCGTAGTACCTATTGTATCCCTCATATTTTCAAAGTGAGCAATGACCGTTAGCTCTCCCAGGTGTTGGTAGCCGGCGCTGAAAGTCGTCACTAAAAGCTGACTCATGGGGCGGTTCAGTTGAATAATGCTGCGGGTGACACAGACTTGCCGAGCCAAGAACACCGACAGGCTTCCTTCAGCGATGCCGCTACTATTATGGACGGCATGCGGCAGTGAAAGAGAATCGTTGGCGGTCGGCTGGCATATCAGGGGAGGAGGTTGTTTAATAGATCCGTCAAGAGCAGCCCCACCCCCGGAGGTCGGTGCTCCTAGTCTCTCCAGCGTGGGCTTGGGCACCTAATGGTTATGCCCTCAGCGGCATGAACAAAAGGCAAATGTTGGCCAGGTGACGTAGAACATCGAGGAGATGGAGAGCGGGACTGGCACCGCGGAAGAGTCGTGGACGGCTGGCTCGCCAAGTACTCGAGAATTGCTCGGCGACGCTCGCGATCACGGGGTCGACATGCGTATCGGCGAAACCCAGGAAGGCCCATCTGGCCGTATGTGCACTCTCAGTATACGTGACCTGCTTCACCACAATCGTAGCAGGGTGGCCGACTGTCTGGAGTGCGCAAACACTGGATTTCCGCACTTTTAGACTTGGGCTCGCGGACGGCAGAGGTGCTGGAAATGTAATTAGGGCTCGAGAAGTCCTGCGTCGTCTGTTTGGTGGGTTATCGGGACGGATAGCCGACTGTTGGCATAGGGGGCCTTAATGCTTCGGCGTACGTCAGGATAGGGGCTTCGACTGGCGGCTTCACCAGCTTTTGTCCCACCTGCCTGACCGATTCGCGAACCACATCACTTAAAGCAGTCACGTGGGATTGAGGAGACATTGCATGAACTTGTTGCAGCTCCTCACGTACAATACTGCGCACGAGCTCTCTTAGGGTCGTCAAATCAGGGGTGGCCATGAACAACGAAAGAGATGTGAAGTTGCTTGGGCGTTCGTACTGCGACGACCGCTGCCGTAGCATACGCTCCATCGTTGTTGCGACGTTGAGGAATTCGGCTACGGTATCTGGTGGGCTGAGCACTAAACATGCGAACAACTGCTCTGTAACGCCCGGCATTAACAAGCGCACTTCCTTTTCTTCTGTCATTCCCGTATCAGCGCGCCGGAAGAGCCGCGACATGTCCCCAACGATCATGGCGACACTTTCATTTGTTCTTTGATTCCTGGAATTGATAGGGCGTTCTGCTTCCTCCGTCTTTTCTTAACTTCCGTGGGTATTGCGTAGCTTGCCACAAAATATTCGCCAGGTGGCCAAACTAGCTTCGTGGTTTTCGAACCAGATGCGTGCCGAATACTCCAGGGCGAAGTACACATACCGAAGCTTCCAGTAGTCGTCTCATTATTTCACGCTTGCAACTCAATTGTAATGGTCCAGCCAGTCCACAACATCCTCGAACTCGTCACCGTGAAACGACCTTGGGATTCGCGGCGTGTTGAAAATCCACGGAGCAGGCGGAGTGGTGGTCTCTCCAGTCTGGATCCTCGTTGAACTGGTTGTCATGGTTGTACACTTCACTGAGCAAGGTTGCAGTTCTGGTGGCATTCCTAGTTGTCGCCGGCTGCGCCGAAGGTCAGCGTCAAAGTTGTCGCGATCGAAGTTTGCAGCTTCGTGTTGGTCGCAGTGCATGGAACAGTTTACCCCGCACCTACACCAGTAACGTTACTACATATATGACAAACACTATTAAATTTATTCTAATAGAAACATACCATTCCTCTCCGATACCTTGACTGAGAGTGAGTCTTTGTCGTTGTCGACCTCAGCTTCTGCAGAAACTGCGAAACCACTACACAGCCAACTGTTATAGTAGTTGCAATATATATATATATATATATATATATATATATATATATATATATATATATATATATATATATATATACTAAAGCTATTGCATGGTTCCGTCTTATCATATTTTGTGCATCGCTACTTGCTGGAAAATTACCGGATGACTGGAAGATAGCCGGGGATGTACCCGTATTCAAGAAGGGCGACTGTTCATCGTTAGAACATTATCGTCCAATATCATTGACATCCTCATGTTGTAAACTAATTGAACATAGTGTTGCCAATCAGATTAACGAATTTATAGAGAAACATTCAATACTGCCTAATTTTCCACACGATTTTAGAAAAGGCTATTCGACAGTTACACAGCTTGCCACCGTAATTCATTTACTCGCTTCATGCCTTGATAAAAATGGTCCAATTGATGCTGTATTTCTTGATTTTCGCAAAGCCTTCGATAGAGTTCCATATGAAAATTAATACTAAAAACTTAGACATCTTGAGCTTCGAGAAATATTGATCGCATGGATAACAACATATCTAACAAATCGCCGCCAGTTCGTGAAAATTAATAAGCAGTAGTCTGGCTGTCTTCCGGTTAACTCGGGAGTTACTCAAGGAAGTGTCCTAGGACCATTGCTCTTTTTACTTTACATAAATTATATTACTACTGCAATTCACTCCAGCGTGCAAATTAGGTTGTTTGCGGACGACTGTGTGCTTTTTAGAGAAATCACTTCAACAAGTGATCAAACTGACTTAAACGCTTCTGTTGCTGGCATTACTGATTGGTGCAAAACATGGGGAATGCGGCTTAACGCTGAAAAGACGGTCTTTCTTCGCTTCACTCGTCAGAAAGCTCCACTAACCTTTAGTTACACGTTAGGTTCGTTGTCTTCGCAGGAAAAAACAAAATATAAGTATTTGGGTGTCACATTTACTAACAATTCGTCATGGAATTTACACATTGATAATATCTGTTCAGTGGTGTAGCAACACAGGGGGTGGTGGCCGGGGGAAGTAGGTGGCGTTTTTCGTTTTCCTAATATGGTGGGGAGATCAGCGTCACTGAGACGCAATTTAATTTTCGTTTTCGTTCAGGGCTGCTCACAGCCAAAATACTGCGGGCCATAGAACCTACGACCATTTTTGTGACGTTGTTGTTGGGCAAGATATAAATGTCAGCCTTCAATTTTTCAAATGCAATGTTGCCGCTAAAATTGGTAATTAAAACTTTATATTTTTTTTTACTTGTGACGTGAGCCGTATTTGCCACGATGCCGCATTTGTTTTGTTCGCCAAGCCTTACAGTCTGACAAAAGATGTGCACATGCGCTTATCACAAGTTATCAGTGCAGCAGCCTTTGTTATTTGGCGCAGAAAAACAGCGTGTATTGGCCTCGAGCTCCATCACTGGAAAAGCTGGCGCCTCCGTCGGCGTGACGTGCTATTAGGGATCACGTGGAAATAGCGGCCGCGTCGGCTGCTTCGGGAACGACGAAGCGAGCTGGAAACGAGAGTATAAGTTCCCTCGTACGGTGCGGTCCTCATTTAGTGGCGACACTTTCTCGCTTCGGGTGTCTCCTTTACAACGGCTGAAAGAACTACAATAGGTAGTCGCTGCCTTTGAAGGCGCGCAACATGGTAGGCTCCTGATCGGTGCCGCAGTGCCGGACGTACGCAACGGAGCCCGGTGTACGCGCTATTCATACGTAGCCGCAGGACAAGAAGCTGCGTGAAGCTTGGCTCGCGAAACATAAAACCAGCAAACAGTCATCGGCTACAACTCGGGTATGCAGCAAGCACCGACGCGAGGGAGATTTCTGCTACGGCGCCGGGTCGGCCATGTTCGAAAAACGCGCACTGAGACGCTCGCCCGAGTCCGCTGCCCGACTAATGTCATGACGGTTTGGTCTATGAACTTGTCGATGCTATAGATACCGGAAAGTTCCCTGGAGTGGAAAGTGAGCGGTAAGAAGCACATTAATAAAAAGCATGGCATATGGTCATATTTGTTTTATGAAATAATGCACTGGTTTAGAAAAAAAAAGAAGCAGCGGGAAAGCGCACGCTGTGAACACCGATAAACATATAGTGCGACGCAACTCGAGAAATAATATTGAAACGTCCAAGAGTTAAAAAAAAAAAGATTGAATCGTCGCGACGGCACATCACAGTCCCCGTAGGCGTCGAATTCTCTACAATGAAATTATGTTTGAACAGTTTTTATAGCGCCCACGCAACAGTGGTTGCTTGTATACTGTCAAATGCTCATATTCTGCGGCCTAAAGCTCATGGCACGGTGCGAAAGCGCGCACGCGGCGAAAGCGAAACTGCGCGGACAAGCACGCAGACGCGCAGTCGGTCGCTGCGAAGCTATGCGATCGCTGCATTGAGGCTTCATTCTATTATGCTCCGTTTAGTTATACAAAAACTATAAGGACCTTTTTCTGATAGTTTGCTCTCAGCGTTTGCCTACCTTTCACGCAAGAAGCCGGTTCGGGAGACTCCGTCGCGGCGACCGCGCACACTGGCGTTCACTGTACGTATTCGGTAAAGAGATAGCCTCTATAAACGATTCTGTGCTTTCAGTTTGCCCAAGATTATTATTTAGACAGTAAAAAACTTCTCTCGTTTCGAAAGTACTTACAGAAATGTCCGGGAGGGCTCCCGCGTGGTGTTTTCAGTGAGCACTGACAGCAAAACCTATGAGGATCGCGCCGCGTGATCCCTCATACTACGCCAGCGAGGCGCTTCCGATAGATGGCAACTCCGTAACTCCTCGCCGCCAATACCTGCTGAATTCGCGATCTCTGGGAAAGAAAGCGAAGGAGAGGGGGACCCGTGGGAAGCGCGCGGCATCCAAGGCGGCTGTACTGGTGCTGAAACCCGGAAATTGTCGACATCCTCGCCTTCCTCGACTACACACCCGCGCGAAGGAGACAACGCACCATAATGAAACTTTATTCAAATTGCGAAAGTACTTGCGTGGATGAAAATGAAATTTTGTTAGTCACTGATGAAGCGCGCCCAGGCCTCCAGCCACATACGCATTTCTATACTTTTTGATTATTAAGCAATCACGGAACACTGGTCTCCGGAAAGTTCTGTAGCAGAGCGAATGTCCTACTAAACAACGTAATAGTGCAAAAAATATGCGCGATATGCGAAATATGAAAAATATTTCTTGCCTTCGCAAAAGCTATCCAGTAGAAGGCAGCAATATACAGTTCAATTAGCATGTTAGGCAACCCAACGAACGCGTTAACCACACAAACATACGTAAACGCCCATTTTGCAGCTCGCCGAAACGTTTTCATGGCACAGCAAGGCCTGTCATCCAGCGGCACCTTGCAGCATGTCGGCGGCGCCCAGTCAGACACTAGATGACGGCAGCTTCCCAAAATGGCGGCCCCAAAGTAAAAATGTTTGTAGCTGCCTGTAGTGACCCTGCAGAATAAGCTGACTGGCTCTGCTTCATGTTACCTTGTGTACGTCTACAAGGCAGTGGTCAAAGTTTGATTACCGTTTGTGCACTTTTCGAAACTATCGACAGTGCAAAACAGTTGGACTGACCTCACCAACGATGATTCAAGTATGCGAGTAGGCGAAGTACGTCACCTATGATGCGTGTACTGCAACCAGACTCACCTCACGCGCTTCCATCTCCATGGACACGCTGCGCCAATTAGTGGCGTACTCGCGCATACCCAGTTGCACCCGCTCAGAAACAAACGTTGGCGTCAAAAATATTAATTTAAGAATGCCACATAACCAATGGCACATAAACCTTGGCCTCTAAGTCCCATACATACCTAAAAGCGCATACTAGTGGCACATACCTGCCTGGCACATATCCAATGACTTCAGCGGGACATGCCGCTCCATGTGCCACTTCACATACCGGTGGTATACGTACGTGCCGCGGCACATGCCCAAGCTGGCGTCGAGGAGGTTCATCGAAGAACGTCCGCAAGTAGGACATACCCATGAGAATGATCCACATTTTTAGACTGCACAACCTTCGGTGTCGGACCCTAATTCTGGTGAACTTTTCGAAATGAATAGCCGGGAAGAATAGTGCTACAATATCAGCGTTTACATGAATGCGACAGAATGCGACAGCTGCGCATCGCATTTTCTATCTCACCATGAGTAACGCGATGCGCCAGCGCTCACGTGTAGCGCATCACTCGTGCCGTAATGGTGGTGGCTCACGGTGTCGCACATCGTAGCCAAAGCAGCGCTGCCAGACGCTTGCGGTAAAGTCTTCCTGAACGCGGGAGTCGGTTCAGCGGAAGCCTTGGCAAACGTCGAAGGTGAGGCAAAAAATTGCTCGCTATTCCATTATCGAGAGTAGAAATAGGCATGAAATGGCTACCGGCAGAGCAGATTGGTTGGAGATTATACTAGCAACAATCGTAAAATGGGTGCAGTGCATGTTCGCAATGGCCAAACCCCATGCCTTCACACCGCACCACGCCATACTGTGCACTGGTACACTGTAAACGGAAATGAACCGAAAAGGGCATTTTAAGGGATGTGACCTCCCTTGAGACTACGTGCCTGAAAAACGTGCTCCCTTACAGAGGTGTAGAAATGTTCAGCGTCCTCCATTTCGCTCCCTCGCAAAATGGGGATGAAAGAAGGAGAAAGAACCTCCATTCTACATCCTTTTTAAGAGAGAGTTTAGAAGATAGAGGCCTCCCTTTAGCGTAAATGGAGTTCTGTTTCTTATTTTATGCGTTATTTTCTTTTATTTTACACATCTGTGAGAAGAAAACGAGAAGGGAGAGATATATTGTCCTAGTGGTTGTTTTCCTTTCTTTCATTTCAGCAAATTTATACATTTCCGGAGTGCAAGCCAAGTTATTAAGGCGATATAATAGACGATTTGTTCGTCTCGTCGACCACAATGCCTGTCGCGCTGCCAGAGCCCCAGGTCGGCACCTGACGACCTGTCTTCGGAAGCGGGACCATGCAAAACTTCGACGGTTTCGGCCGCAGAATGTCTTCGCTTCTGTTCGTTTTCCCATGAACTAAAAGTGAAACTAAAGGCAAAGCCCGCAAAGCGCCACTGTCGTCGGCGCCGGTGACGGCGCCTGTTTTGCTCATCGCAGTTCTGCGTGTGTCTATATGCGTGGTTGCGAGGTGCCGTCGGAGGGTGTTTCGTGTGCTGTGGAGCCTCACAAGAAACCTACCTGCTCCACTGCGCAGCACGGCAGTGATCGGCCAACGCGTAGCCGTCGCCTTGTCGTGATCTCTGTACTTAATTACGCTTTTGTGGTTCGCGCGGCCGTGCTCGGGCATTCCCTACTGCGCCACGATATGAAAGCGGCAAGTGAAACCTCACCCACAGTCCTCACAAAGTCGGACCGCGTGCGGTGTCGACTGCTTTGGAAACGGAGCGTTTCGGATTACCGCTTTCCCAGTTGCCTCATGTTTCACGCGGCCTTTTCAAGCTGCGGTGGTGAGTACGGCGCGGACCCATTGCGCTATGCACATAATGCTCACACCTTTTATGTCGCGGTGTTGAGACCCATCGGTCCGCTCAAGAAAACTCAAGAAGCCAGTGCCGCACAAAAAAGAGACATTTCAAAGTTTTCTTTCTCGGGTTTTACGTGTCAGAACCATGATCTGATTATGAGGCACGGTGCAGTTGGGGACTTCGGGTTAGTATTGACCTCTTGGGGTACTTTACCGTCCACAGTTTAATGTACGGCACGCGGGCGTTCTTGCACGCCCCTGTATCGAAGTGCTGCCGCCATGGCCAGGATTTGATCCTGCGTCCTTGTGCTTAATACTAAGCACAACGCCAAGGACACTTATAGCAACCGCGGCGGGTGAAAGAGTGTTGGATTTTCGTCATCAGGTGTTGTGTGATATAGGTTGTGACAGCCCACTTAAAAAACACAACAGGAAAATTTAGTCTGTCGTATTTTGGGATGTTTTTTTCTGTTGTCTGAAGTGTGACGTCCTGTAGCTTGTGATCAATATTTAAATAAAAATTGATAGAGACTTCTTTAAGACTATGTAATTTTGTTAGTAGAAAAAAGCTTCCCTGCCAGAGATTCGAACCTGGGACATGAGGATCACAAGCCCAACATCTTAATACTGCACCACGCTGAACATGGCTTCTAGCGTATATTTTAGCTATGTCAACACTCTGCATTGATGTTTGCATTTGCATATTAAGAGCCAAGATGCGCTTTCACTCCACCGCGTCAACTGCCGCATCTCTAGAAGAGTAAAAGTGTTTTTACCATCGACAGGTACATTGTGTAGTGCTAGAACATGGATTTTGCAGTAGGATATCGATATTAAATAAGAAATACAGAAATAGACAACGGTGACTGAGAACACTGTTAGGGTTGTTACTGCTAATTTCGAGAGTTGCTTCCCGCGTTTTACACTTTTGAGCTGCGCATATAATTCTGTGTTCAGTGCAAAATAGCTGCATAAACATTCGTGGATGATTGTTCATTCTGACAGCATACTGGCTTCTCTCGGCAGCGCTGTACCAGAATAATGAGACCCGAACGAGACAGCTTTTCACGCAACCTTGTGGAACAACCCAAAATTTCTTTGTCGCTTCGTAAAAGCTTATGCAATATTTCTGGGAGATTAACTGTGGTAATGTAACGGAACATGTAAGTCCACAGGCCTGTGTGCCACATCTTACCAAATAACAAAAAACGGATCCGCAGCCACTCCCACAGATGGTATGATTTTGATCAGCGGCCGATTTTGAGGAGGCGCGTAGGGCGTTTATGGTGCTTCGTCGTCACGGCACAATTATAACAATTGGCCACGTCGACTTTAATACCGCTGTCGGTGCTATCAGCACTGCCGGCTTCAGAGAAGCACGATTGAATACCGCGCAAGTGAAAAGTACAGTGTTCACCACCGATGCGAAACTGACATACAATTTTAAAGCGTCGCGACTGAAAGCGCTTCTGTCGCAGCGTCAGAACTTATGTCACTGCGACGGAAAGTGGCATATTTCTAACGCCACGACAGAAAATGTGCAGTTCCGACTGAGAGTTCCTGTCAGAATCGCTGTCGCGATAGAAAGTTGTTGTTGCTACTTCAGAGCTCTTGTTGTCCTGACAGAACGTTTCTCTTGCGACTTCAGAAGTCTTCGTCCGCACGACAGAATCTTTCTGTTGCGACGACAGAATTTCTGTCGTAACGTCAGAATCGCTGTCAGGATAGAAAGCTGTTGTCATGACTTCAGAACTCTTGTTGTCCCGACAGAACGTTTTTGTTGCGACTTCAGAACTCTTGCTCTTCGCGAGAGGATGATTCTGTTGGGACATCAGGATTTCTGTCGTAACGTCAGAAATGTCTTTTGCAACTACAGAAACATCAGGCACTTCTGTCGTACAGAAATTTCTTTAGTTGCGTCAAAAATTTCTGTAGTTGCGACAGGAATTCCTGTTGTCTTTTTCAACTGGGAGCGATTTGCGTCACAGCAACATTATTTTTAAGGCGGCAAATTACTGTTATGCAGCATGAAGAATGAGAACCGCCAGCCTGTTTCTGTGTTAAATGGAGGCAAGCAGTCTGTGCACACAATTATGTTCAGTTTTTCACTTTTGTGAAAGAAGCTTCCAACTGCATGCATTTTCACTGGGAAATCTGTACCAGAACTTCTTGTAAAAAATTGTCTATGCACAAATGTTTGTGCATTAGAAATCACAGTTTCAAGCAGTTAGAGCCTACCATTTTCTTTTTCTGTATGCGGACACTAACAGCGCTTTCATAGTCATGTATTGGACGTTTGACCTGTGCTGGAAAGGATAAAAGGAATAACTTCAAAGAGGCCTGCGAATTTGTTTGCTTGGTCAGGCTTTGATGTACTTTAGTAATGTGTTCATCTGCAGATGTCGTGTGCATGCATACTCGGACTTTAGTTAAGTTTCAATGCATTAAAAGAAACCACCTAGCCAATCTCAATTCTTTTGCTTGTTTCTTGCCCTTGGTGTCCACATACCTGAATGTATTCTGAGTATTTGTACTAAAACAATGGCAGGGCACCACACACGCTAGAAACATTAAAACAAAGAACAAGGAATGTGGCACAAATGATCCACGGAGTCACAAAACAACAAAAAGGGTTCAAAGAAGCGGAGGCAGTCAGACTTGTGCAAGCATTCATTATTAGCAGGGTGACCTATAGCCTCCCCTTTCAAAAACTAAATAAGGCTGAAATGTCTAAAGTGAGCTCCATCATCAGGGCAGCTAGGGCTCCCAGAAGCACAAGCGCCAAAAAGCTGGAGCCTCTTGGTATTCACAATACATATGAAGAACACGCATGGCAGTGGTCACGCCTCAGAGCGAACATCTGAATTATACAAAACAGTGAAAGGCCCTGTTGCAAAAGGTGGGATATCCCCTGAGAGCGCAGTATGGCTGGGAAAAAACAGTTTTGCTACCCAGACAAACAAGGCAGAAAATTCTAGTTTCACCAATCCCAAAGAATATGAGCACGGAACACCACCAAAGCAGAAGACAAGCGCAATCAAAGGCTTTACAAAATAAATATGAAAGAAATCCAGACACATACTACGCAGATGCGTGTAGAGTGGCAACAGACAAATTCACAATAGTGACCTTCAATCGGCCCACAGTCATAACAACCTCCATTCGAAACCATTGAACTTGCACCGGGGAGGCAGCAGCCATAGCACTGGCCTTTCGAGATGCAGATGCAAAAGAAAACAATCTGCATTGGCCATGATGGACTCGAAGGCAGCATGCTGTTCGTTCATGACGGGTACAGTCCCACACAAAATTCACAAGATCGCACCAGGTGATAATTTGGTGCCCGGAAGACTCTGGACTCGAGGGAAATGAGAGGGCGGAACAAGCTACTCAACCAATAACCATCGGAGCACTAGTCAGTCCTTTCAAGGAACCCCTATTCACCCACACGACACCTTCGCAAACGAGGAAAAAGAGAGACAAGACTACAGCCACCCGCACTCCAACCTTATGGAAGAACAAGCCAGAGATTGGCACTGTGTACAGACTGACACATATCTACACCTACAAATACTCAGTAAGATACACCCTCCATTCTATAAAAGTACGTGTTATTGGCACGGGGAGCTGCGAACTCTCGCCAACTTCACATGAACACATAACCTACAGCCTCCAAATTCCAATTCTCCCCTTACGGCGCAAGTGCCAAGTAACAGGCACTGGGATGTTTGGCTTGCTAGCGAAGATGTAGAGAGCCAGAGAGCTCTTCTCGATCAAGCCCAGCAAACCACAGAGAACCGTCGAGCCCTGGACTGAGGGACTCACTGACCGCCCAAACCACTAAGAGAAATAAAGTTTCTACAACTACTACTTGCCCTTAGTGCTATAAGGCATCACGTTTACCTGCAACCGCAAATGAGTCACATGTCGCTTGATTTACTCAGTTTCCATCCAGAAAATGCACTCTTTGTAGGAGGGCACGCATGATTGATTGCGTATGTGCAGAATTTTGTTGCCACAGAGGGGCATGTAATATGGAAACCGACATAAACATTATTACACTCTGCAGTAACTAGTTCTGAATTGAACTTTTAAATATAAAGAGATGTTTCAATAAATGACAAAATTTGTTTGTTTTAACTCGGTGAGTAGTGTGCTACCGTCTGGGATTCTTTTATTCCACGTGGTAGAGGTGTGTGGCTGTCATTGTATTGCTTTCAAGCTTCTGCATTAAGTGTGCTCGTTGCACCTGGGACTAATTCTCAAAGCAAATATGTTTCAGGTAATTGTGAATTCTTGTGAAACATGACACATATTTTGCTGTATTTTTCTTAGAAAATATATTCAGAAAAGCAGCTTTTATAGCTTCAGTAAATTATTCATTGTGGCCAATTCAACTGACCGTTTCCGAGATTGACCATTAATCTTACAGCAGTGTCTTTCTATAATTCTGGTATTCAGTGTGTATACTGCTTCTTTTCAGATATGTTAACACCAAAAAAGTTTGCATTCCTAAGAGCTTAAACAGCCACAGGCCACATTGCAAAGACGGAGATCAGAGTATCAAGAAAAAAAATCTGTAATAAAGCTAGCAAGAAGTACTCACAAGCAAATGCTTGTTGTCAGAGGGATGTAAGAATAATATAGCCCATCCAGGGGCTGCACGAAAGCCAGATAATAGCCACAAAAACAAAGCCTACATATGTCAAAGCCATTTTAATAAAAAATGACATTTAACTCCAGTGTACGCATAATGAAGCCTTGCTAATTATGTCAATTTATTAGCACTACCGCCCAGTACTGCTGTGCTCCGGAGTGGTGGCTCACATTTGCAGGCAGCAGTAGGTGCAGCGACATCCATTATTCGTGCATCACTCATTTGGGCAATGCACACCTTGCTGCAAGCAAAAGGAGCCACAATATAGCTTTCTAACAATTCTTGGCACTTAGTTTGAGAAAGGCGTTTCCAACCAGATCAGAATAGCCCGGCATTGCCTTGCAGCATGCTCGACACCAAAAACGTAACTCCTTACTCTAGAACCCAAAGTGACTGTTTACCTGGCATAACACGATGTGCAAAATATGCTCACCTGTCCCCTGCCATCCTCGCACCCCCCCCCCCCCATCACACGCAAAAAATATTCCTGGCTACGGCACTGGTCCTTGTTACAAGAAATAGCAGCACAGATCCTTGGTCTCGATGTTCGCCAATCCGAAACAAGATCAAATTGGCTAGGCAAAATAAAAAAGACAATTTATTTATTTATTTATTTATTTTACCCTCAGGGTTTGCACATTACAGAGGGGAGGGGCATATTACAGACGAAAATTGGAACAACAGTTGATACAATCACAATAAGAAGCATGAACAATCACCAGCTTAATACAAAAATGAACTGAAACAGTCGCATCCAAGATAAAGCAGAGTAATTTGAACATCTAAAACTAAAACAACAATAAGCAAAAAACAGAAGGGCAAATTCAATACAAATAATTAAGCAATATTAAGCATGTTATTCAAGAAATCCTTAAAGCGTGTTGTATCCATGATAGCTGTAGCTACTCGTGGCAGCTGATTCCATTCGGAGGTGGTTCTAGGTAAAAATGCATGTGAATAGGTTACAGTTCTACAACGAGGAACATCAACTTTTTGGAGGTGGTCAATTCTAGATGAAATGGAAGGAGGGGATTTAATGAACTGATTGCGGAGATGATTGTTGTGATAGTAAATTTTATGAAAAAGAGCCATCCGGGCTATTTTACGCCGAATTGTAAGTTCTGGAAGGTTAAGTAGTGACTTCATCATGGTAGCACTGGCTGTGCGGTCATAATTGGATAAGATGAAGCGAACGGAACGATTCTGCACTCTTTCAAGTTCTTTTATCAGTGTAGTACCAGCGGGATCCCAGATAGATGATGCGTATTCAAGTGACGGACGAATGTAAGTTGTGTAGAGAAGCTTTTTAAGTGATGGGGGTGCCATATAGAAGTTTCTTCGAAAGTATCCAAGTGATCGGTTAGCTTTGGTGACGATGTGCCTCACATGATGGTTCCATGATAGGTTACTACAAACGTTAACACCGAGATATTTGTAAGATGAAACAGACTCAAGAGGCGTATTATCAAGATGATAGTGTGGTGATGCTAATAAGGTGCGGGATACGCGCATTAATTTGCATTTCGAAATGTTCAATTCCATGTTCCACGTTTGACACCAGGAATGTATAGTATTTAAGTCGGTCTGAAGTAAGGCAACATCGTCTTGGTTAGTTATTTTCCGATAAATTACACAGTCATCCGCAAATAGGCAAATCTTTGATGAAATGTTATCGGGTAAGTCATTCATGAAAATTAAAAAAAGTAATGGTCCCAATACAGACCCCTGGGGAACTCCCGATAGCACTGGCTGGACTGGGGAATCAACATTATTTGCGGAAACAAACTGAGTACGGTTAAAAAGGAAAGCTCGAATCCAGTTTAGAACATTGGGATCTAGATTTAACTGACCGAGCTTAAAAAGTAGTAAATGATGACTAACCTTGTCAAATGCTTTGGAGTAATCTAAGAAAGTACAGTCTATTGTGAATCTAGAATCAAGTAAATGATGCAGGTCGTTAGTAAAGACTAGAAGCTGTGTTTCACAAGAAACATTTTTGCGGAAGCCATGTTGTGAGGGTGTAAAAAACTGGTATGACTCAAGAAAATTGACAAGGTGAGTGAAGATAATGTGTTCAAAAACTTTACATGGAACAGATGTGAGTGAAATTGGACGGAAATTTGATGGATTGTGTGTTACCCCAGACTTGTGAACTGGCACAACCTTACCTATCAGCCAGTCTTCCGGAAGGCTAGATAGCTGCAGGGACTGTGAAAAAATGCATGCCAATATGATAGAGGAGTATTCAATAGTATTTTTCAAGAATTTTGTACTGATGCTGTCGACGCCACATGATGATGAGTTTTTCAGTTTCTTAATGATTGCACGAATACCCTCAGAAGTAATAAAGATGGCGTCCATGGGCAAGTAATGACGTAATGGCAAGGTATGTTGTGCATTGGTAACTACTGGGTGAGAAAAAGCCTTTACAAATGTATCATTTAATACGGACGCGCATTCTACGTCAAGCACTGGATGTCCTTCCGTTGTTAGCAAAGCTATTGCACTGCGCTCATTGCCCCGTATGACACTCCAAAATTGTCTAGAGTTATTCTTTAGCATCTCTGGAAGGGTGCGATTAAAAAACAAGAATTTAGATCGTTTCATTTCAGATAAGTAAGTTGTGGTGGCAGATTTATAGGCTTACCAACGTTTATCCGACAGAGATTTGATAGCAGCGCGATAGAGCCTTTTCTTACGGTTAGAAAGACGGTTTATATATCTGTTGTACCACGGGGCTCTCGTATTCGAAAAAACTTTCTTGGTAGGAATGTATTTAAAGGTTAGTTCTGAAATTTTCGTTTTAAATAAGTCCCAGTTGCTTTGCACAGATCGTTCAAGGTAATCGGACAAAAACTCATCTAAAAAGGAGCATAATTCATTGTTAATTGCATCGAAATCCGCTTTTTTGTAGTCGCGTATTGTTTTGAGATGCTTTCGGGCGCGTGAGAAAGGCAGTGAAATATTTGCCTGTATAATTACATGATCGCTAATACCAGGCGTGTTAGACACACAAGATACAATTTCCGGCGTTGATGTGAAAACAAGGTCAAGAATTGAAGATGTATTATTTGTAACGCGTGTAGTAAATTGAACCAGCTGTGTCAAACCGAAATCAGAGCAGATGTGAAGGAAATGATCTGCTTCAGCTGAATTAGGCGATGAATATGAGTACGAATTTGACCACATAATGTTAGGAAAATTGAAATCACCTAGCAGAATGACTGGCGCTCCGGGAAACAAAATGTTTACGTGATTCAGGCAACCATGAAGGTCGTCGTGAAAATTGGAACACCCAGAAGGAGGGCGGTAGCATACACCAATGACAATTTTTTTAAAAGCCAGGTTGAGGCAACACCATGTTGCCTCCAAACTAGTCTTTATATCAACAGCGTAGCTTTCAACTTCCATGTTTACAGCAAGAAGAACGCCACCGCCACATCGATTAGACCTATCACATCGAAATATTTTGTATTTTCTTTCACAGCAAAACAGCTCTTCGTTTGGTATTTTATCAGAAAGCCAAGTTTCGGTTAACGCGACAATATCAGCGTTAGAATCGTTGATCAATGCACACATTTCATCTTTCTTCGAAAAAAAGCTGCGAACATTAGTAGAGAGCACAATCAGGTGGCTATTGTTAGCGGAAGCGCCGACACCCCTGGCTTTCTCCTAGCTTCCCGAGGAAGCCAGTGCGCGACCAGAACGAAGGTGCCGCGGGGAGCAGTTGGCGACATTGGTTGCGCGTCTGGATGGTCCTATTTCATATACTGCGTCAGTACTGCAATCATAGCGGTAGCATGTGTCATTAGCAATTAATTTGTTATAGCGCAGTTTGAAAGGGCAGTTCAGTTCTTTGGCATAATTAGTTTCTCTCTAATACGACGAGTGTTGGCTGAAAAATCTTCGCGCATGACCACGCTGCTTCCTTTGAGCATGTGACGCTACGAAAAAATCGTTTCTTTTGTTTTGTAGGTGGAAAACTTTACTATAATAGGTCGAACTTTGTTGGTAGAAAATCGCCCGATCCTGTGCGCGCGCGCAATGTTATCGGCAGATAAGGTTATTTCGAGAGACTGGCGAATTAAACTTAAAACATTATCTTCTGTCTGCTGCGCCGTTTCAGAAGCGTTATCAACGATACCAAAAAATACTAAATTGTCCCTCCGAGAGCGATCTTCTGCTTCATCAAGACGCACGCGTAGCGTAAGTGTCTCGCTTCCCAGCTGCTCAGTTAGTTTACGCGTTGTTGCTAATTCGCACTGTACATCATCTAAAATAGATGTCCGCTTTTCGACAGATTCTAGGCGCGTAACTATGGTAGAAATATCTTTAGTAAGTGATGGTTGCCGACTCTTAAGCTCTAAGATGTCGCTTGACATCGTCATCTGTGCAGCTTCAATGCGAATTGAACGTTCATGCATGTCCTTCATTAATTTGTGCATCTCCGTAAGTTGATCATTCATGGGACCCGGATTCCGTTCGACATCGCCGCATATCAACAGCAGTAGTTCACACAAAGGCATTAACAAGGCGTCTAGGCATGGAAGCACCCCGATACAGTGGTGGTATGGGGCGGCAAACAGCGAAAATACTCGCCGTGGGCACGGCACAAGAGCAGTCATACATTGTTACTTCTATAACAATGAACGGGGCGATCGTTTCTCACCTGCACAAGAAACAGAAGCGGGTGTTTCAGACGCATGTTCACGATGCCCGCGCCGTGCCCACTGGCGAACATCCGTGATGCTTCTTCTTTTATAGCATTGTCGCAAGGCAACGATGCCGATGGTGGCGCTGAAAATCTGTCGACGTCAGTAGCACCGTCGCGCATGACCATTTCCGGAGCTGATCTTGTCAAGGAAACGTTGAGCCAATGCATCTGCTGCTCCATCACTCCCACCACGGAATCATTGACACGTGGTTCAGTTGACGTCGAGGCGCCTTTGACGAAAAGAACGGCCTGCACAAGAAACAGAAGTGGGTGTTTCAGACGCATGTTCACGATGCCCGCGCCGTGCCCACTGGCGAACATCCGTGATGCTTCTTCTTTTATAGCATTGTCGCAAGGCAACGTTGCCGATGGTGGCGCTGAAAATCTGTCGACGTCAGTAGCACCGTCGCGCCTGACCATTTACGGAGTTGATCTTGTCAAGGAAACGTTGAGCCAATGCATCTGCTGCTCCATCACTCCCACCACGGAATCATTGACACGTGGTTCAGTTGACGTCGAGGCGCCTTTGACGAAAAGAACGGCCTGCACAAGAAACAGAAGCGGGTGTTTCAGACGCATGTTCACGATGCCCGCGCCGTGCCCATAAATGTCTACCTTCCACCTGCTATGGAGAATTGTTCCTAAATGTGGAGGAGCATGTAATGAAGTAACCTGAAGAAGGATGAAGTAGCCACTAATGTTGTTTGGTCTGTACTCCAGCCACGTATTATTTACCAGGCTCAGTTTTACTGGCTCTCACCGAATCAGAGGGACCAGATTGAGATCATTATTCAGAATGTGATGAGGACAATAGCTGCTGTGCCTCTGTTCGCTCAAGAACATGCCCAGGTGAACACCATGGCAGCATTGCTAATTCAATGTGAATGAGCATGTGTGTTAAAAAGGTAGCATGTTGCAGAAACTTCTGATTGCTTGGGTGCAAGAACAGGCTTAAGGCCATGGCACGGCTGTAAACTTATGTTCCTTTCGACCAATATATATTTTTTACAGACGCTGCTATTACAGGAAATGGAAGCATAGTTTGAGTCAGCCTTAAGTGCTTCCCTCTTTATAAAAATAAGGAATATACAATGGATGTGTGCCACTTTACTTCAGCTTCATACCATACATGACAAGAGTCTGCAGAACAGGGCTGGTACACGGTAAACTCACACATGACACCAATGAGGCAGCATCATTTTTATAAAATATCGCCCAAATACAGACACACACCAATTCCTTGAGTACCATTTAACAGCTGAAGCAAGACAGTAAAGCCACATAGCTTTGTCAGAAGATACACAAGCTTCACAACTACTCACTTTTAATGCTTGCTTACACTAGGTACAGGAACACATCTCTGGCCTTTTCAATGCCATGGCAGATAACAAAGCACACAACAACATCAAGAACATGTATGTACCCGCACCCCTTGTGCCAGGCTCAATTACCGTCCTTCTACCCCGAAAAGCTTGCTCTGACGTGACACATGCTTTTACGCTCAAATTTCACAGCCTTTGCGGCATCAATTTTTCCAGCACTCTCAAGGACGCAGTATTCTTAACTGCAATTTATCATCAGAAAATACGTAATTTTAGTAAGGTGAGCACAGGCATCTTGATTCACTTATTATGAATGGAAAGAAATGTCACTGCTGCCCGAATGAAGAGAGTTATCATTTGCAGTTGTAGAGAGTCAGTGTAGCTTCATGCAATACTGTTTCTCAGCAAGTTTGCACAAAGGATCATTGCAGGCAGGGAATTATAGGCCTAATTGTGCTTTTCACTTGCTCTGAATGTGACCTTAAACAAAGCAGTGTATGTAAAAAGGGAAAATGTCCTTTGAAATGAAGCATCTATCAGCGAGTAGCATTTTGCCTTTTGAGAATTTTAAGCGTCCATGATGGAGAGATTAAATTGCCAATGTATCTCTATAAGTCATGCCTCTAAAGATACACATGGCGTTTAGGAAGGTAAACTTATTTTTAACCAGGGAGGTACGTACTGAAAAAAACTTTAATGAGAAAAGGACCTGCAAGGTTTAAGCCTGGGCTCAGGCCACCCGGGCATTATGTGCAGTGAGGCCCGGGCCCACTGGATAGCCCATAGTTGGTCGTATAGTTCCGAGCTAGTCAGAGCGCTTAGCTATCGCTCCTCGGGAAGGCCCAGTTCAATCTTGTCCTCTACAAAGATTAACCTCCTCTGTGTGCACTTCCATAAGATGTGTGCCATGTCTGCGTGTTCGTGCTTGCAGAGCTTGCAGTTCGCATCTGGCTATTGTGTTGAATTTACTCTGTTTAAATGTACTGGGTTTCGGAACGTTCTGGTTTGCAACTACTCCAATCTGTTTCTTGAGACCTGCCGAGTTGTTTGCAGGGTTGTGGGTATGTTTCTCTTCCTTTCGTACACTATGTCAGTATGTCGTGATACGTGACCAGTCGGTCCCTGTTGTCTCGCATCGCTACTTCGTTGTCGTCGCCTCCCCGCTGTCCTTCCCCTTTCCCCGGGGGTTGCGGGGTGTTAGGCCATCACTGTCCGAGCCGCGGTGGGTTAGTTCTCACGCGGATCGGTTAGCCTTCTCGTTGAGGTTGGGAGGGCCATTCATGGTTACTTCTCCCATATGTGCCGAGATCCATTTCAGGTATTTGGGTCATGTCAGAGAAACACAAATGTATTGTTCCAAAATGGTACAGTGTTACTCCGCTGTTAGAAAGGTGATTCAGAAGAGCTCTTTAACTCCATTGACTAAATTTTCGGAGCTGATTGCAATAGGTGATTCCCCTGTTACTCTGGTATTGCTAGTCTGGTGCTTACTGTCAGTGATATACACAGCATACCAGTCTTGGAGCTCAATTTTCAAAAGCCAAGAGGCATGTCATGGTTGATTTAATCATGGATTTTCTCAGACAGATGGAATTGTCACATGAAAACTGTGTACAAGGATTTCATCATCAGTACAGCTGTAAAAAGGTGGTAGTTTTGTGTGGTATAGCCTCGATCCAAAATGCCTGACCAGTGTCATTCTTTGTTGAGCCGACCATTCAGGCCTCCCCACTAGCTAAATTGTGGACACACAAGTAGTATCTCCGCCATGCTGGATTACGAGTTTATTAGGCCTTTTTTAAACAAATATATAATTTATTGTTTATTTTTGCTGTCATTTTCATGACCTGTCTATGCTTTTATTTTGAAATGCCATACTATTTTTAATATTATGGCCTTCAATGTTTAATTGTAATATCCCATATAATCCACTGTGATTACTCGTAAAAGAGAAATCAATATAGAACAAACAGTAGATGTGCGCAAATGTATCTTCATTGATTTAAACAGTCACCTGCGAAGGTTTAAAGTCAGGTTGCTCAATAGATTGAATTATCTCAGTTGGAAAGCAGCGCTAAGTCTGTTTATAAGCATATCACTCATCCAGTATATCTAGATGCAACCAAATGTGGCATATGTAACCAACACGTACACTCTCCGACTTTAGTGCAAAAAGGTAATATGTTGTGTTATGCTGCTCAGTTGAGACTGTGAATGCAACCATTATTAAAATGAGCAAGCAAGAGACAACTATTGCAGTATTTATAATTTGTGGTAAGTGCTGCGTGATATTGCAAAAGAACATAAATAATGCTGGTCTCAATGTTTCTATCTATGCCTTTCATTCATCTCTTAGTCTCTCTGAAATAAAGCAGCACAGCATGACACAATCACTGCTGCTTACGTTTATAATGGAGACATCAGTGGGTTTCAGATAGAGCCAACTCCTGTCCCTTATGCACGAATGGTTTGGTATTTTCAAGACTATTCCTGTCATATTAAAACCAAGGCACACTGGCCCCTCATGGTATTGAAGCTCTCACTAATTACTTAGAGTGGATGATACATTTTGTGGATTTTGTCAGGTTCCATATGCCTTGCTATAATCATGGTATGAAAGGTAGGTTGTGCTGGTGCAATTCAGCTATATTATTAAAAAATATTATAATTTGCAGCTTTCTTCTCTTGGCCACCGAAATGCATCATCCAAACAGAATACAAAGACTTTCCTTCTGACGTGCACTCTTTAAAACAAAGGCTTGCAGCCACATGCATGAAGCGATTGTACAAAACAGATTATGCAACATGCTCTGCGTTGTGCAGTTTACGCAATGTGCAATGTGTTCAGTAACTAAGGCTGCACCTCTAATACACTGGGACTGTATTCATGATTATGGAATCTTTTGCTAATTAAGCCATGTTCTAAAATTGGATTGCATACCCTAGCTGTATGTGACTAAAAATATAGTATCTCAGTTGAAAAAGCTACAAGTGACATTCCTGTGGGGTATGTTTGTTCATTTGAAAAGCAGATTTAACTCAGTTGGTCATTTGACAAAAAAAATTGTTGTTGTGTTCCTAATACTTCAGTCCTATATTGCATGTTATACTACACGCTAAAGGTCCATACAGCCCACATATCTCACCATTAAATTTACAAAACGTTAATACCATGCGCACATTTGTAGTGTTCCTCTTCATGCGAATATGTACTGTACAGTACACATATGCCGCGCCCTTCATTCGTCTACAAGCTAATAGGAAGTTCGTTTATAGTTGTGTGCGAGAAGAATACTAAACAGCATTTCATCGGCATGTCGTCGGCGAGCTTATCTCATGAGAGCCTCTCAACTGTACGTGCCAATTCGACCAAGTCATACATACATACGGTGCGATTGGGCAAACATGAACCTATCTTCAGGGCCAGTATGTCACACGGATTCCTTTCTCTGGGTTGCCGTTATTATTATTACCTACCGTTCATATAAACGACCTATCGGCGATAGCGCACGCGCAGCACGGAAAGGGAAGGCCCTAGCGAGTACGGCACCTCGATCCGGCCTGCCTGCTCTCTCGCCGACGACGTCGCAGGAAAAAAAATATGTATATTGGCTTTAGGCATAACCGTCGGAATAAAGTGATCGCAATCACTCCTACTGTGTAACAAAATAGAAAAAAAGCGAATGCCAACAGATCTGTGATACGGAAGCGACCGACGTTTCACGTACCATCAACACGCTAAGTTAATTGTTGACAAAACATGATTTGACGACTAGCGCTGACCAGACAGAAAGCGTTGTCGGCCGCATATGCCAAACTCGGTCCGAGGACGCTCGGGGCGGTCAAGCAATTGCTGACTCGGGCCCGGGCCGGGCTTGGACCCAGGAGCGTCTGGCCGGGGAACATTCATTGGCGACAGCCGGGAAGTCAGCGAGTCGTTGAAAGTTCTTGCGCGAGCGAAACGCAAGCGAAATTAAAATATGTTCATTTCGACGACAAATTTACAATATCCACCGTCTACGGTGGGGCAGCGCGAAGCATTGGGCCGCACGACTGCTACGCAATTATCTAAGAACCCTAGGGCTAATTACTGGTCATATATCGAACCCCGCGTCGTAAGAAGGGGCTATTTTCCCATGCCCTTCACCTGCGGGGTGCCATCTCGCAGTGAGCGTACGTACCATCCAAAAGTCAGTCTATTATTGCCCGGCCGTCATCGCGTACAGGGGACGTGAGGCGGCACACAACGACGGGAGCTTTGCCCAAGCCGGATTAGCAAACGGCAAGAAACTGCCGTATTGTAATAAGTCGTGGTTACCAGCGCGTGAAACGACAAGGAAGAACTCGATCATAACCTACGCTTGTCCACGCTGGCCTGGTCGCTGTGGTCGCCTATATGACACATAGCGTTACAGAAAAGAGTTCACAAACCATTAAAAGCCCTGATCGTGTATTTAATTACATTTTCTTCTCACCGTACCTTTGTGCTAGCTGTTACGAAACTAAGATAAATCCTAACCAATTCGCCCACCTTGCTGTCTTGCTGACATAATATGACTGGTGAAAGCTATTCTAATGCATGCACGTATTGTATTCACACGTGCATATATTGATTATTTACTTCAGCATGACAAAAAAGGATGCTCCATATGTATAATTTCACATAATTACATTTTCCTTCCTTTCTTTCCTTTTTTTTACTGTTGCGGTGGGTTGAGTACAATATGTACAAATAACATATATATGTCACTTTTGCACTACTCCATCACTTAGGAACAGCAAATCAGCAATCAGGACGAAAGATATATTTATTTTCTTATTACTATGTTAAAGTTTGTATTCAGTATGAGACAGCTCACACTTAGCTTGCTTGGTTTTTAAGAAGCTCTTCGTCAACAACGACACGTATGTTTGGTACTTGGAAGTAAACTGTGCAGTGCGTCTGTCTCAGCATGCTTTAGAATGGCAAGCCAAACCTTCATCTTTTGCAAGTGTGAAAACTGACAGCTTATGCAACCACACACCGATAACACTTCTACAAACCTGTCATTCTTATACACAAGTGGTTGAAGTGTGATGTCAAAATATATGCCACTTTCATCATTCATTGATTCACGCGTGACATCTCTTCTTGTACTAACCAAAACGTGGCTGAACGATACCATCTCCAATGAAATTTTTCTTTCCACATCTGCATACAACACTTTTTGTTGTTAATGATGCAACTGCATAGAAGGTTTCATGCTCATAGCTTTAAAAAATAATTTTGCAGTTCCAACTGGCATTCGTTCATTCCAAGAGCACATTTTCATTTCACTTCAATGCTCAAGCAGAATGTTATCATAAGTGCATACTACTGCCCTCCGGATGTAAATTATGCATTTTCAAGCGAGTTTCAAAACATTCTAAATGAAGTGCATATGCTATTTTGGCATTCTGTTCTGATCAGGTATGCCAATTTTAATTTTTCCGTTATTAGCTGGACAACAAAATCTGTCGCAGCTGCTCATGCTCAATAGCATATTTACATTCATTCCTGTCTACAATTCACGTTACCTCAACTCGTTACTCTGCCAACCTGTTCATCATGTACCTTGGCCAATACTCCAGATCTCATCAGAGGTAGAAAAAAATTAACATTCAAATATGCAAAGCCATCAAAATCACCCTGGGCGTACCATATCCGGCTTCGACTACGAGACTTCTCAAGATGGGCATACACAACACCTGGCATGAATTAGCTGAAGCTCACAAGCCAGTCAGTTAGAATGACTCAAGCTCACGCCCACCGGGAGATCAGCGCTGCAATGGCTGAGCTACGGTGAAACCTTTATAGGCCACCACGGACCGAAAAGAAAGCATTCCTCCAAACATCCGCAAATCCCTGTGCATAGGACCAATTACACGCAACATACACCTCACGTACCACAAGAAAAGAATACAAGCCCGAGTGGATGCCCTACGGCGAAGACACAGGCAAGATCCGGACGCCAGATACACCGACGCAACCAAATATCCGCAAAGAAATGCTTACACCCTGAACATCGTAGATTCTCAGGGCAGAGAACTAGCGTCTGCCACAATCCGTCTACAAAACCCTGAGACTGCAGAAGAGACGGCGATCGCCCTAGCAACTACCACGTGCATGGACGCAGCTGTCGTTTTTCCGATTCTGAAGCAGCCGTCGGGAACTACGCTAAGGGTCACGTGTCAACAGAAGCACTGAAGATATTGAAGCACGACAGCACTCCGATCCCCTACGCCTGCGTGACCTAGGTTCCTGGGCATGAGGGGTTGGAGGGGAACAAAGCAGCACACGCCGCTGCCCGAGGCCACACCTGCCGGGCCAACCCTTCCTACTCACAAGATACCCGGTCTGCGTCAGCAGGGGCAGAGACCGTACCCGTCACCTACTCAGCGATCCTTCAACATCACAGGCTGAACGCAGGGTGTACCCACCACTTCACCCAAAACTCACCAAAGAAGAAAGTACCACACTCAGAAGACTACAGAGCAACACTTACACCCACTGAATAGTTATGCACAGACTATACCCAATGCTACAAGGAAGCCAAGGTCGGCGAAGGCAATTTCAGCAATAACAAAACTCTAAGGTCGAAGGAATTCATAGCTTTTCCGGTTATGCGGGTGCGACAGCGTCGTTTTCAGCCCTTTTGTTTATGCAAGCAAGCACCAGAACCATTTGTGGAAGTCAAGACGTCACTTTCAGACAAATGCTAGCTGTACACCGAGCTGTTCTGTAGTATTGTTTACCACCTTAGCACATGCGCTTAACTCTCCTGTCTGGAGGGGCATGGTCCTCACTATTTTGCTCTAGTTAACGTTCGTAGTGGTGCGCACCCTTGCTGTGAACTTCAAGAAAGGCGACTGTCTCCTTCTACCCTGAATTCAAAATTGTGGTCATAAACGGTATGCTCCGTTCAAGTTTACAGTGAATTATTGTACTCCTTTAGAATATCCGTCGCTTGTTTCTGAAGGAGTCGTGATATTTATCCATTGCACAAGCGGACACTTTTTGTAAATGCTGCTGTGCACAATTTCATCGCAGAAATGGCTCTGGGCATCATAGCGATTGCGCGGCGCACGGAGAATCATAATCATCGTCGTCATCAGCATCATCATCATCATTATCAGCCTGGTTACGCCCACTGCAGGGCAAAGGCCTCTCCCATACTTCTCTGCATGTAACCACCAATCTATCCTACGCTCAAGGTTCGCGATGCTGCGCGATGTTTTTCGAATTTTTCTCGCTGTCTCGGCTATGCCTTATTAGCTCGAGGACAACGGGGTGGGGTGCGTTAAGGTTCAGCTGCTTGTGCTGTGGACATCAACTGGAAATTTCGGTACAAGTGCAAACACGGTGCCCAATTTAGTATTAAATTATATTACAACCCCGAAAGCCGCATACTGAAACTGATTTATTGACGTCCCTGCCGTGCATGCAGTTCACAGACTCGTTATTCGAATGCAACAAATGTTGTCTGGGCGACAATCCAGCATATTCGCGGTACAAATGCAAATGCGCGCACACAGAATCATGCAATATATGCGCATATATATATATATATATATATAGCCCGAATGCCCCAATGCATAGCCTGAATGACATCACCTTAAGGTGATAGAGCCCATCATGTGTAATAAACGCTGCCTTTTAACGATCCATGCCGCCAAGTGCAATCTGTCAATACCCTGCGCGAAGATCTCTCGAAGAAAAATTCTTAGAACCCCTGAGACAGCCAAGGGCGTCATCTATCCGAGGTAAGGGGCACACGTCTTTATGATACTTGGTTAATATGCCTGTAGTCGATACAGAAGAGCCAGCTGTTGTCCTTCTTTCTAACGAGCACGACAGGAGAAGCCCATGGCTTTGAGAAGGTTCGGTGATATCACGGGCAAGCATTTTGTCACCTTCCTTTGGTATATCTTGGCGCTCAGCAGAGGAGACACGATAGGGACGTCGGTGTATGGGTTTGGCATCGCTGGCGTGAATCTGAGGCTTGACCACTCTTGTTTGGCCCAGTGGTCGGTCATTCAGACCACAAATGTCCTGGTACGACATGAGAAGGCCCCGAAGCGCATGTACGTGTTCGGCCGGAATGTGATTGATGATCACCTTCGATGTTAGATGATCATCTAACTTCGTGGGGTTCGAATAAATAGTAGCAGGAGGCAGTGCAGCAGGCTCAGTTAAGACGGAAACATGATATTCGGAGGCTGGAGCTAGGGTTGCAAGAGAGACGCACTGGAGTATCACTCTAGGGCACAGTCCAAGGGCATAGTCGACACTAGATTTTTGCATTATCTTGCTTCTCCAGCACTAAAACAACGCTTAAAGATGGGTAAGTTCCATACCATTGAAGTTAACTCGCCTCCAAGTGTCTTGCGTACAAAGTGAACACAAGAAAACTACAGCAACTAGCAGACGCCCCTGGCTTTCCACTTGCTTCCCGAGTGCAGAAAGCCAACGGGTCCAGCGCAGCAGAGGCGCTGCGCGGCAGTTCCCCGAAAAGAGCCTCACGCGGAAGCCGGTGCTTTGGACACTCTCCCAGTATTGTAGGCATAGAGGATTCTAGGTCACTCTAACCGTGCTCGTATTCCAGACCACCGCGCGAATCTCCGCATGGCTCCCATTGGTGGAGTTAATGCAGCGGCCCTTTTCCACGCTAGCGCCCGGGCGCCCTTCAGCTACGCCCCTTCGGGCGTGAGATACTTTAGGAAACTGGTGGCGCAGCTGGTTGTTTACGTGGTCACGGCAACAGGAAGAAGCAGCCGAGCGGCACCTACTCTCCAAAGCAATTTTTTAAAAGCTATTATAACGACTTGTCCGGCTCGCTACCCGCTTGTATTGCACTTTGCGCCCGCCTGTACCCGCTTATAGATCGCATGTAGCGATGTATGAAACCAGTCAGTTTTACGTAGTATCGTCTACGTGCTGTTCCCTCCTCGATTATCAGCAATGCGCAAGCTCCGAGCGAACGCTGTCGAAGATGGCGGCCGCTCGAAGTCATGAAGTTATTTAAATATAAAGAGTTAGTAATGGAAGCACTAAATTAATTTCGTTAACTAATTGTTTTGAAGAAATATGAATATTTAAAGCAATTTGAGTTAATGGTGTATTCATTAGGTGTTGTGAAGTGCTTGTGGTGTGTAGACCTAGAACGATTCAAAGAAATTCGTGCGGATGTGCCAATCGTTTTCTCGCCATGAATAAATTGAAACAAAAACTTCAGTCATGCTAGTTGGGCCCTACTTTGCAGTGTTAATAAACCAGCTGTTTTTATAACTCAGTCGATGAATCCATGAACTGGTGTCTATTATAAATGAACCTTCTTGCCTTCCTCTTCACCCCCTCTTATGAGTTCTTTTGTGTACTTAAATCAAGCAATACATGCGTATTCCAGCACTGGTCGAACAAGTGCTTTGTAGGCCAGCAGATTTTTATGTGCTAGTGCAAGACGAAGCGTCTGCTCAAAAAGATGACTCGCTTTGGTGCACAACATACAAGTGATTTCCAATTGAGGTTATGCTGTTAACATAGGTTTCCCGTCGGAGAGCGCGTGTTAAAATGACAACTAAATATTTACGCTGAAATACTCAAGTCAGAGGTGTGTCATTAACAACGTAAGTAATATCAAATATCTGTTTCTTTCTACTTACTGTTACCATTCCTTAACTTTGGGCATTTAGAGTCATCTGCCACTCCTGACACCAAAGAAAGGTAGAATTTTGTATATGGTGATCATCACTGCTAATAATATCGTGGTACGAAAAACAATCGTCAGCGAATAGACGGATATTACCACGTAATCAGGAAGACAAATCGTTTATGTATATTAAAAACACGCTACCTTCTTGCACTATAGATATAATAGGCGCTAAATTTGAAGCTACGGTCTGAATATGCACGAATTGTGAGTGGAAAAGGGCAGCGCACTCACTCATGAGCGCACTCACCCACATTCACTCGCACTCATACGAAAGGCGTGGGTGCCAGTGAGTGCCAGTGAGTGTGGGTGGAGTTCATTGCGAGTGCAAGTGCCACTGATTGGGAGTGGAGGTGAGTGCGAGTTCGAGTGAGTGCCAGTGTGTGTGAAGGAACGTAAGTGCGAGTGCGAGATGATGCCAGTGAGTGTGAGTGGAGGTGAGTGCGAGCGTGAGTGGGCGTTTGTAAGTGTGAGTGAAGGTGAGCGTGAACGTGAGTGAGTGCGGGGCCTGAAAAAATTAAGGTGAATGAGTGTGAGTGTTCCCCCACACTACCTACCTATAGTTGTTGGACCGCTACTTACGTTAGCGCGATTAGAGCACTTGGATGTTTTATTCTTTTACAAGCTCGAAATTAATTTGATGCCGAAGTCGTGCACACCTTCCGTTTTTCATTCATACACAACGTTTTTCCTAAAGCATCGAATCATTGGCTTGGATGTACAGACACATCTCGATCCCGCAATATAATTGCATAAACGAGCGCTGAGAATAACTACAAAATGTAAGTATGACGAAACCAGGGAGACAGCCTTGATAATTTGAAAATACTGACATTTTACACCTTAGGACAACTAAAACAATTTCTGTCACTGCCTATATTATACATTATAACCATCCTTTTCATATGTTAATTTTTCGATGCTCTGATCGCATCACCAGAACTGTTATAGAACTTTAATTTAATATATAATATAACTGTTATAGATATAATAGGGCTCAGTGAAGTTAGGAGGCCGAACGAAGCATATACAGTGCTAAAAAGCCGGCACATCCTGTGCTACCGGGGCTTAGCGGAGAAACGACAACTAGGAGTCGGATTCCTGATTAATAAGAATATAGCTGGTAACATACAGGAATTCTATAGCATTAACGAGAGGGTGGCAGCTCTTGTTATGAAACTCAATAAGAGGTACAAAATGAAGGTTATACAGGTCTACGCCCCCACATCCAGTCATGATGACCAGGAAGTCGAAAGCTTCTATGAAGACGTGGAATCGGCGATGGGAAAAGTCAAAACAAAATACACCATACTGATGGGCGACTTCAATGCCAAGGTAGGCAAGAAGCAGGCTGGAGACAAGACAGTGGCGGAATATGGCATAGGAACTAGGAATAGCAGGGGAGAGTTATTAGTAGAGTTTGCGGAACAGAACAATATGCGGATAATGAATACCTTCTTCCGCAAGCGGGATAGCCGAAAGTGGACGTGGAGGAGTCCGAACGGCGAGACTAGAAATGAAGTTGACTTCATACTCTGCGCTAACCCTGGTATCATACAAGATGTTGACGTGCTCAGCAAGGTGCGCTGCAGTGACCATAGGATGGTAAGAACTCGAATTAGCCTAGACCTGAGGAGGGAACGGAAGAAACTGGTATATAAGAAGCCGATAAATGAGTTAGCGGTAAGAGGGAAAATAGACGAATTCCAGATCAAGCTACAGAACAGGTATTCGGCTTTATCTCAGGAAGAAGACCTTAGTATTGAAGCAATGAACGACAGTCTTGTGGGAATCATTAAGGAGTGTGCATAGAAGTCGGTGGTAACTCCGTTAGACAGGATTCCAGCAAGCAATCGCAGGAGACGAAAGATCTGATCAAAAAACGCCAATGTATGAAAGCCTCTAACCCTACAGCTACAATAGAACTGGCAGAACTTTCGAAGTTAATCAACAAGCGTAAGACAGCTGACATAAGGCAGTATAATGTGGATAGAATTGAACAGGTTCTCAGGAACGGAGGAAGCCTAAAAACATCGAGGAAGAAACTAGGAATTGGCAAGAATCAGATGTATGCGTTAAGAGACAAAGCCGGCAATATCATTAGTAATGTGGAGGAGATAGTTCAAGTGGCTGAGGAGTTGTATAGAGATCTATAGAGTACCAGTGGCACCCACGACGATAATGGAAGAGAGAATAGTCTAGAGGAATTAAAAATCCCACAGGTAACGCCGGAAGAAGTAAACAAAGCCTTGGGAGCTATGCGAAGGGGGAAGGCAGCTGGGGAGGATCAGGTAACAGCAGATTTGTTGAAGGATGGTGGGCAGATTGTTCTAGAGAAACTGGCCACCCTGTATACGCAATGCCTCATGACTTCGAGAGTACCGGAATCTTGGAAAAACGCTGACATGATCCTAATCCATAAGAAAGGGGACGCCAAAGACTTGAAACATTATAGACCGATCAGCTTACTATCCGTTGCCTACAAAGTATTTACTAAGGTAATTGCAAATAGAACCAGGAACGCCTTGGAGTTCCGTCAACCAAAGGACCAGGCAGGATTCCGTAAAGGGTACTCAACAATAGACCATATTCACACTATCAATCAGTTGATAGAAAAATGTGCGGAATATAACCAACCTTTATATATGGCTTTCATTGATTACGAGAAAGCGTTTGATTCAGTCGAAACCTCAACAGTCATGGAGGCATTGCGGAATCAGCGTGTTGACGAGCCGTATGTAAAGATACTGAAAGATAACTATAGCGGTTCCACAGCCACCGTAGTCCTGCATAACGAAAGCAACAAAATCCCAATAAAGAAAGGCGTCAGCGAGGGAGATACGATCTCTCCAATGCTATGCACAGCGTGTTTACAGGAGGTATTCAGAGACCTGGATTGGGAAGATTTGGGGATAAGAGTTAATGGAGAATACCTTAGTAATTTGCGATTCGCTGATGATATTGCCTTGCTTAGTAACTCAGGGGACGAACTGCAATGCATGCTCACTGACCTGGAGAGGCAAAGCCGGAGTGTGGGTCTAAAAATTAATCTGCAGAAAACTAAAGTAATGTTTAACAGTCTCGGAAGAGAACAGCAGTTTACGATAGGTAGTGAGGCACTGGAAGTGGTAAGGGAATACATCTACTGAGGACAGGTAGTGACTGTGGATCCGGATTATGAGACTGAAATAATCAGAAGAATAAGAATGGGCTGGGGTGCGTTTGGCAGGCATTCTCAGATCATGAACAGCAGATTGCCATTATCCCTCAAGAGAAAGGTTTATAACAGCTGTGTCTTACCAGTACTCACGTACGGGGCAGAAACCTAGAGGCTTACGAAAAGGGTTCTACTTAAATTGAGGACGACGCAACGAGCTATGGAAAGAAGAATGTTAGGTGTAACTTTAAGGGATAAGAAAAGGGCAGATTGGGTGAGGGAAGAAACGCGAGTTAATGATATCTTAGTTGAAATCAAGAAAATCAAATGGGCATGGGCAGGACACGTAATGAGGAGGGAAGATAACCGATGGTCATTAAGAGTTACCGAATGGATTCCAAGAGAAGGGAAGCGTAGCAGAGGGCGGCAGAAAGTTAGGTGGGCGGATGAGATTAAGAAGTTTGCAGGGACAACATGGCCACAATTAGTACATGACCGGGGTAGTTGGAGAAGTATGTGAGAGCCATTTGCCCTGCAGTGGGCGTAACCAGGCTGATGATGATAATGATGATGATGATGATGATGATGATGATGAAAGAATGTATATGGAGAATGCCTGTTACGGTTTCTCTTAGCCAAACTTCGGAATGAACTTCCGCTTCGTATAAAAGAGGCTTCTCATTTTTTTGTCTGTCATTAGGAGATATGTTGTTCATAACATTTCAACAGATTGACTTTTCTAATAACAGGTATAATCGCAATGTGACAAAGAAAGTGTAGCTATGTTCATCGGCAACATTAGTGTGTTAGGATAAGCAATTTTGCACACAGGTGTCGTTCTTTTTTCTCTCTTTCGCATATAAACAAATCACGTGTTAAATATATGATACTATATATCCATTTGTAGTAGTGTTTCTTTATTAAGCCAATCTAACTTCTAAACCATTTTTTCTTGCTTGCACTAACACAACTTTGATGTACTGACCACTACCAGCAGCTTCTGGCTATGAGTATAGGCAGTTTTTGTGTATTTTTTCTGTGATGCGGAAAGAAAACAGATTGAATTGAATGTCAAGTGACGCAGCATGCGTTTGCTTGGAGAATAGATCCACTGCATATGGGTGTCAGAAATATACCCGGCGGTTAATAGGGATTCTGTACTGAAGACGCAGTGCGGGAGTGCTGACCAATTGAATTGGTTCTAGAAACGCCTATACCACCCTCTTTATCCGGTTATTCACTTTCACTGTCCTGACTTGCCCCCATCGAAACTCTCTCCATTTCAGCGGGCTCCTCCCATCTAGTCCTCCAGTTGGATAAGAAAATTTGCTGAATATAGATAATGCTATTCGCTTTGAAAGCAAAAATCAAAGGGACATATACACGAGAAGCGCGTTAGAGTGAGCTTTTAGAACAACGCTGTGGATTACCGCCCGATGCTTGCTTCGGTCGTTACGTAAGGCTAACGGCGGGAAATTCGAGCAGTTTTACGTCATAGGGCCCGTTCTTTGATGACGTGTTCGCAACTCCGAGGTTGTTGAATCGCGGCTTTTCTAAGTGACTGCTACTCTGCATCTCCACTTGGTATGCATTTTACACATGCTGAATGCCTAGATTTAAGAATGAATGCTTCGCGATTTCCTCATTATAGATGTCCTTCTACCACCCGCCATCGTAAAGCCTAAGCCGTTTTGTAGCAGACTTCGAATACATATTACACTGATTTATTGGTAAAGACTACATTTGCACGGCGGGTGAGCAGAATATTGATAGTTGGTGTCCCGGCAAGTTTGAGATATGAGATTATTTATCCTCTGTGTCCGCGTTTGGTTTGGAAAACACAATAACAAAGTCCTCGCGCGGAGAAATTGTTAACGCTAGAATGACGCATGCTTGTTTGGACCATTTGCTCTACAGGCTCCAAATTACAACTTAGTGTGTGATTGTGCAACGTCTAGCTGACCACTATTTCACGGCAAGCCGTTTTATCAGAGTGCCACAGCTTTTAAATCTTGGAATACCACACAAGATATGCCAGCTAATAAGTAGCGGTTGAATGTAGTGGACCAGCGCAAACTGGTTCAAATTATTTGACCTATTTAAATGGTCATCAATTATAATCTCAGGTTGTCCAAGTCCAACTTACAAAACGTTATGTGATTATCTAAATTGCATCTAGAAAACTTATAATAAAGGGGTTATATTCAAGCGCAGAAGGAACCAAAACGGTTCAACCCCAGATGTCCTACAGGCAATGGCTGCCCGAGACACACTTAGGGAGCGCTTGAGGCATCAAAAAAAAACGATTCTGCACTTCGATCTCAATACACAGTTGCCAGAAACAAGGTAAGGCAGCAGCGATACTTCCAACAGCAGTTCAAATTACGTACTAAAAGCCCAGCTAAAACATCGTGACTGCTTATTTCTTTTCGTGGAAAAAAAGGTCCAGCCTCTTGCGTGGCACACGCTTTTCCTGCTGTTTCACCGCGTACTTCACATGCGTTAATTCACAACTTTGCCCGTGTAGCTGCTGGACACTCGCCGATGCCGGTTGTTCAATGTACAATGAACTCCGATGACGATGTATGAGCTCGCTAGGAATCTGTTTAGTTTCATATCGAACAAACCATGCAGCTGGCATAGATGGAAAGTTAGTTCATCTTCTTAAAAGCAATCCTATTGCTGTTTCTGCAATTCCTCTTTGTAAGCTTCTTTGCCTTCCTCAATTCCTCTTTGTAAAAAGCGCTTCGTTGCCTTCTGAACTGAAAACTGCGATTGTCAGGCCGCTACACAAAGGCGGAAATTGAAGAAACGTTGAAAATTATAGACATAAATCAATTCTTCCAGCACTATCACAAATATTAGAGAAGTTTGTGTTCCAATGCATGACCTCATTTCTAGGCAAGTTTTCAGTTATCTCAAATTGCCAGTTTGTCGTTATACCAGGACAAGGAACCACACTCTCTTTGGAATAATTTTGCAATGAACTGTGTTTTCCTTTCGAACAGTATATTATTGTCTGCGTGCTTTATTTCTAGATATATTGAAGGCTTTCGACAGCGTAAGCCACAATATTCTTCTTGAGAAGCTGAGCACGTTGCGTTTCAGACGATCTTTGTAGAATTTCTTATAAGATTATTTTAGTGATAGCTCACAAATTGTTTCCTTGAACAGGTAAAACACCAGTCGGCCGCGATCTTGCATTTAGAATGGGCGTCCCACGATGGTCAATTTTTTTCGCCTTTTTTTCAAGGAACTTATGAAAGATTTCACATCTGCTTCAATAGTATAGGTTTTCAGTACGCAGATGACACGGTGCTACTAACCAAACATATATCTTATGTGAAAGCGATTAGTTTGCGACAGGCGAATGTGTGCGATACAATGGCATCATTTGAAAATAATGGTCTGACACTCACTTCAACAAAAACGAAAGCTCTGTGTTTCAGGAATCCGCTAAAGGCAGCAGTTAATATGGGACCACTCTTTTTGCGAACACACAACGAACATTTATGCAGTTGCTTTGCGATACAGTATGTGACTTCGATGAAATAGCTCCGATTATTTATTAATGATCACCTTTCCTGGCGCAGCCATTTACTGTACATGTGACCAGACTCAGAAGCACTGGATGTTTATGTTGAAGATGTAGCCTTTTTATTTGATGTCGGTTAAAGGAAAGGGCATGTACTCGCTTGCGTACAGCGTGAGGCACATTATAACTGTGTTTGCATTTTCTTCTGCTCGTTGGTAGTTCAGAATCGATGCTATTTAAAGAATATTCCGAAAAGAATTGCTTACAGTTTTCCTATGACGAACAGTGCAGGTCTGCTGTCGCCTCTTTTCTTGCGTCCCTTTAATTCACTGTGTCTGAAAACAGTTGTCTCGTGCCACTTTTCGGGACTCCGATTGGAGATATGCGTACACTGCGCCTCTATCACTCCGAAAATTTCATCGTTTTATTTTGCCCCGTTGCGCTACAAAATATGACGAAGTTAGAAGGTGCGTTAATATTCCCCAAATTTCAAGTGAACTTCCAGACGATATAAAAAGTTCCCACCTCAAATTATACTCTACAGAATATGTGAAATCATCTTGCACTCGTGTAATGTTGTCTTGTACGGTGTGCACGATATCAGTGCATGAAGATGTGGTTTTCACGTGCGCATAAGCGCCCCAAACCTTCCCTTTCTTCTGGCGTTTATGTTATTCCTCCCACACTGCTTAAGACTCACGGAAGCATACTTGCCTCTGCTATCTTAAGCATCTTCACAAAGTTCGCTAACGTTTACTATGTTTCCTAGTTGTTGGAAGGTAGCACGGGTAGTGCCCATAAACAAATCGGGTGCTACAAGGGCAGTTACTAATTAGCGGCCTATATCTATCCCCAGCGCTGCGCAAAAAGTGCTTGAATCTGTATTGAATTTCCATCTCTCTGTTAGTGCTAAGAACATTGCATGATATGATCAGCTTGGCATTTTATCAGGGCGCTTCACAAGAATGAACTTGATCACTTTTATGGCACATGCTTCCAGTGTGCTACATAGCAGGGGCCAATTTGACGCACTTTTCTTTCACCTAAGTAAATCATTTCATTCAGTCCGTCATGAGATCCTCATTACGAAGTTAAAAATAAATAGACATACCTTGAATAGCAATAAACAGCGCGCAGAGGACGGGACAGTACAATTCAGACAAACACTAACAGTGTCTGTATTTTGCTGTCCCATCCTCTGCGTGCTATTCATTCGTATTCAAATCATGCACCAAGAAGCCCAAATAGATACGTTGCTGAAAGACAGGCCTTGCATGGTGTGTAGAACAGCGCTGAAAAAAGTACGAGGACAGCGAAAAAGTGCATGGTACATTGCCTTTTATTTCTTGCCATTTTTTGAATGCTGTTTTACAATCACCATGCAACTTTACCAACCAGGCCAAACTGCCGCACTCGTCAGACATACCTTCTTCCGTCACTCCCCTTGTATCTTATTACCTAAAAACGAGATTGAGCTTTACTGGCTATAATTAACATCTACTGCAGTTTCTCAAGGATCCGTTCTCGGCCCTCTTCTCATCCTGCTGTTCATAAACGACATTTCATCAGCAACTGAGCTCTATTCATCGCTTCTATTTGCCGACGACATAAGGGTATTTAAGAGTGCCAAGAGTGCACATAACTGCATTGACTTCCAAGAATACATTTTTTTCACCTTAAAGACGGTGCAGAGAAAATGTGCTATTCTTAAACACTTCGTGAAAGATGGTATTACGTTATGCCCAGAAAACGCACCCATGTGCAATTCCCAAATACCTTTCCGGGTGCTCTACTGCCCAACGTAGACGAAATGATCGATATGGGAGTGTACTTTGACAAAACGTTAAGCTTCTCTTCGCAAACTAATTGTGTGAAGCAAAGTGCACTTTGCGCACTTGGTACTGTCTGTCGTGTATCGTGTGACTTCCACCACCCCTGCTGCTTTAATTAAATTGCATTCTACTGTGGGAAAATCACTACTAAATTATGCTTCTGTAGTTTTGGTTGGAACGAGCAAATCCAATTCTGCGCTCAGTGAACGCGTGCCGAATACATTGATATTTATCTTGAAGCACCACTTTTGCCGTTCTGGCGACAATAGTACAGCCCTCTCAAATATACCTCAACTCACACCTCTAAAACGAAGACGTAATAAATCCGACCTTTCATTCCTCTATGAGGGGGTCCATGGCATTATACATTGCTCAAAGCTTCTTTGTCGTGTGCAATTCTCAGTGCCACATTTCAGGCCACACTCTGCATCTTCTGAACAGCCTTGTTGCTTTAAAGATTGTCATATTTCTCGACTGAAAAAAAATCTCGTAACATATATTCTGCCTCTAACGACGTATCAGAGTTCATTTTCTGCGTTATTTCATAAATGTAGATAATGGTGGATGATTAACACACTTTTACACCCAGCTCCTCGTTTTTCTGTTTCCCTATTTATTTCTCCATCTTGCATTGCGTTGTCTACTACGTATGTCTTGTTTCTGTATTTTCTGTCGCATATTACTTTTTAAGTGCACCAATGCGAATCTCGTAGGTATTCCTGGGCACTATAATAAACACGTAATTGATGATGATTATTATTATTATACGGCATGTTCATTCCAGCCAACTGGGTTTTAGACATGCGTGTTGGTGTGGTTTTGCATTTTTAGGAGTCAATAAACGTTATTCATCTTCTTAGTGTTATTATCGTTCTTGTTGTTGTTATTTTACTTATACTTCCTTTGCCGTTAGGGTTGTTCATATTTCTTCGTGGGCATGGTACACAAATGATCGATCGACCAACTGGTTGATTGATTGATTATTCCCGTAGTATGGCACCGTGTAAGGACGCATGCTTGCACTGCTCGAGTCGTTTTTCGGGAAACAGGCGTTATTTCGCGGTGAAGGCTCTGAAATACGTGTACATGCGAAATCTGTAACCTGGCCCGAGGACGAAGTGGAGCTATTCCAGTCCGGACTGCGCTCATTTTGCTCCAGTTTGTGCGGCTAAACGCAGCAGAGTGTGAAGCGTAGTGACAACGACCTTTTGAAGTGCTCCCCGCAGGTCGTCAGTTCCCAGACTGGTTCCCCTGCTCATCGTGTGCTCAACTAGCGAATTTTGGAGGCGACATGGCAAGTATGCGACGCCTCCTTCTTGGCGCGCTGGAGGGCATCTCGTTCCTGAGCGAACAATCATGCCAACTGCAAGAGGAGAATGAATGCATTTGCTTGTGAGATTCCCTGTGGCGCGGAACAACAGACAGAAGTCGTCGCCTCCCTTCGAGCTCTTCATCGGCTGCGCGACGCGCGGACGCAAGCATGGAAGTCTTCTTCGTTTTTGTATCTGTTTGATAATAAGCAGCTGGTTCTTGGCGGTTATCTCTCTTATCATTTTACTGCTTTCATCGTAATACGAACTAGAGTGCAAGAGGAGTTTCCATCATCGGAGGGGACATATGAATGGCCTTAATTTGACGCACTAGGGTTTACTGATGAGACGTTCTTCTCGCACATGAGCTCAATCAAGTCGGCTCTGCAAAGACACGTAGGCGTTCTCGCTTACTTGCAAAAGATTGCACCCAACTTGAACATGGTACCTAATGCGTTAATGTAAAAGTCCATCTTGCAAGGAAACTGTGTATAATGTGCATCTTCACTCAGAGTTGGCAGAAAACACGCGCGCTTTAGCAACTTGAAAGAGAGGTTTTGGAAACGCGGAAATTTCGGTTTACCTGGTTTATTTGTGTGTGTGTGTGTGTGTGTGTGTGTGTGTGTGTGTGTGCGTGCGTGCGTGTGTGTGTGCGTGTGTGTGCGTGCGTGTGTGTGTGTGTGCGCGCGCGTGTGTGTGTGTGTGTGTGTGTGTGTGTGTGTGTGTGTGTGCGTGCGTGCGTGCGTGTGTGTGCGTGCGTGCGTGCGTGCGTGCGTGCGTGTGTGTGTGTGTGTGTGTGTGTGTGTGTGTGTGTGTGTGTGTGTGTGTGTGTGTGTGTGTGTGTGTGTGTGTGTGTGTGTGTGTGTGTGTGTGTGTGTGTGTGTGTGTGTGTGTGTGTGTGTGTGTGTGTGTGTGTGTGTGTGTTATACGCACTATGTTGGGCCGAATGAGCGCGGTGACTCACACGCAAATATACGTACTTGCGGTCTTACACGATGGCACCAAACATGGCTTTCACTCCAATGCAATACGTGTGATTGCTCAGCGCAGTTCCATGAATGCGGCACTCTTCAAAGGCATATTTCTAGTTTACCGCGAGAGGTTGATCACACGAAAACAACAGCCCAAGAAGCAAGGTGGGTGTTTCATTACCATTTCCGTAGCCCTCACCGCCTCCCCCCCCCCCCGAAAGAAAGCTCAACTTTCGTACAAACACGTGCAGAGAATTAGATGTTCAGATTGAACGATTGAGCGGCGTTCAATTAGATTAAACGCCGCTTAGCGGTCCTTCGATTAAGGAACTCCTTGGTGGCAAGCAAGCTCGTTGAGACGATTAGCCAACGCCTTCTAGATATATAGCACAAGGCCGGTACGCTTCTATCCGCGACGCCATGCTACCTTGCCCTACTGCCATAGAATTTAATTGGGATGCTCCCGAGTAAGCGGAGGTGATTACGACGACGACGCTTTCGTCACGACGGCTGTATAACCAGAGATTTCGGTGCAAGTAGTATAGCGTCATAAAGCAGAGTGCACAGGCCTGCTATCTAGGAGGCACTAGTTTAGCCCAGTGTGTGAGACCGTCGGCTTCCGAGCCTGCGGCCGTACGTTCGAAACTCACTACCAGCAACATTTTTTTTATTTCAAATTTATTCTGTGTTTATGCATCAGTCTTTTATTGCGATTAACGAGGCGCAGTCAGCATGCACTCGGGAGTTTGCGCGGACAACGAACGCGCGGATAACGCAGGCTTCCGAGAGTCACGTGACGTGGCGCAGCCCCGATTTCCTCTTCCTCGCACAACACCTGAGCCGCTAGCGGGGCGGCAGGTGGTCGCTTTCGACGCTCTGCTCCGTCGGGGCGCGCTCGTGTCGTGGCCTCGCAGCCAATGGAAATTTCGATTGTCCAAACGACAGATGCTAGCTTTTTTTATTCACTCAGTGGGCCATTTGATGCTTTCGCATCAAAATGCGCACCACGAGTATAGCCGACAGAAATGCAACAGAATATTGCGATCGCCAAACACACACAACGATCGGTGCCGATGAACTGCCGGACCACGAGAATACAAAGATAATTCTAGCCTTAACAAAGCAACCGCGAAAGCTATGAGAAATTGCTTCTTGTAGCAGCATGATGTATACTTTTTGTGGAATTCAAGCGACGCGCGAAAACGCTTTAGTGGCTGGACGAATTTTGGGGGGCAGCAGTATTGCGAGATTTACTTCTTAAGCCACTTTTGATACTATAGCACGGAAACCATTAAGGGGTGATTTCGAACACCGTCCATTTGGAGCACTACAATATCAACAGAACACGCAAAACAAATGCACTGACCTTTGTAAGTTTTAAATTACTCTGTTTCAGAGTTCATCCCATGTCGAAGAAGGAGGCCGCCAGCGTAGATCTTTCTGTGGCTTCTGCCCGTAATAATGCCTCCCACTCAAAAACACCCGTGCGCACTTTGAGGCATAATTTTAACACAGGAAAAGCACAGCCGAAACCACGACCACAGTCATCATTTTTGACGGTTCCAATGCGTTGTCGTGACGGCAAGCACTCACAATGTCCATTCGGTAACCTAGCCAGGCAGAGCAGGAAATGGTAAATGAAGAAGACAACGTAAACGTCACACTGTCCCTCATCGCCCGTTTCTTGACCATTCTCCCAAAGGGGGTTGCGCTAGATCAATCGTTAACGAAAGAACAATAACGACGCACTTCCTCGCAGGACCAAGCCCGTCCGCGTTGTCCTTGTGGCAGCGATGCAGAGAAACGAAGCGTAAAACTACGACCGCTGTACATCACCCCAAACCTGAGCGTGTAGCGGATTCTACATAGCCGCAAGAACTCGATGGAGAGTTTCATTCATAGAGCCGACCAGGCTTAATGTCATGTGTGGAGCATGGGTATCGGTGGTTGAAGGATAGAAAATTAGACGGAAAAGAAGGCTGTAGCGAAAACTGCGCTCATAAGAAACCGCCGCCAAAGAGAGGACATCTATGCAGAGCGAACGGCTTTCCACGCTTAATCCGTTCGTGCGTCACCACCGCTACCGAAAGTTAATGCATTTACAAATCCCTTAGAATTCATCAGCCCACTTAACATGAAAGGTTGAAACATGCGCCAAAAGAAAAATTATTATACAGAGATTGTGAACTCTACAGTGGGTGCTGTCATTTATTTTCTAGAAAGTCAAAGGGAGTTATAAGATAAAAATGTTAGTTGTAACTTGGAAAGCTTCTTTCGTAATATGAAGTTGCCTGAAAAAGCTGCAAAGAAAACTACAAAACACATAAATAAAAAAATTACGACAAAAACAATCTCACAATGACCGTCGACAGTAATGCGCTAGCTTTGAGTTTATGTAGCGACACAGCGTATTCCTACTATCGAAACGAGTTACGCATGGACGTGTACTGCACCGAGGCTCCTCTTTCGCTCTTCCTTAAGAACACCAGGCGCCATCTAGCGCCGCCGCAGCGAAGGCTGCGTGTGACCACAGAAGTGCACGCCGCCCCGGTGCTTTCGAACGTTCAGAGACACGACTTGCGGCAATGGGGCTCCCTTCTCGTGCTTCTTTGTGGACGCACTGCGCCATCTGATGGCGCTGTCGAGAACACTGCGTGCGGCCACCAAGTCAGGAACCGGCGGCGCTTACGAACGCCGAAAATTGTCCGCTTGCTTCCCGCAAACCTAGTGGCCAAACTGGGGAGATGCTCACTGAAGAGTGGCACATAGCCGGTGAAGTCACGGCACTGTTAACTAAAGCGCTCGCGTGAACGACGTTCATTGAAAACGGACACATGCTGAGTGCATTTGTGACACAGCCTGCTCAAGCGTCAAATGACGGTCCTTCAGGAATCCTTGTAACGCGGATACGATTCCGCCGAGCATGGACAGAATCTGCGGGATCTTATAGTGCGTTAGCATTCCTAAGGCACTTCACGCACTATTCAGGGCCAACGACCTATCTATGTATGCCTGTACCTGAGTGTTTCGAGACTACGTGGGTCATTTGGTAGCCCGTGGTCGAATGGGTAGCGCATCGGGCTGCTCGTTGAGAAAACAGCGTTTCAAACGAACCATCAGATTAAATAGGGTCGCTGTGTATGCGGCAATATGTGCAAATGTGCCGCTTTTCAACGAACCTCTTTAACCCCAACAAGGGGTACTGCAGATGCGCGACTGTGCAGGTGCCCCTGTCGGACGAAATTCTTTCACCTTCACTTAGAGCACTGGGTATGTGCCACTTGGTCTCTGCTGGCCGTCAGTTAACCTCTCTGATGCCAACTTGGCTCGTAGCTATGTGCCAGTAGGTGCGTGCTGCTCTTCAATGAACGTCTTTCACGCACACTTGGGCAACTAGGTATACGTGTCACTGGGAACCTGCCACTCATCAATGACGAAAAATATCTCTTAAATTTATCCAACGCTTGAGGAAACGAAAATACGTCAAATGGTTGCTCAAGGACCGCAACACGACCCATTAAAAGCTATGCCACAAATGCACTCGGTATGCGCCACCCTTCAATGAACCTCTCGCAAAATATGTCGCTCCAATATGTGGTACTGAGTTCGTGGCCAGGCAACGGAGCTATTTTCAGCGTTTGCGTGCACCAGCGCGCCATGCTTCGCATTTCGGTGACGAAGCGTGGTTTTCTTGAGACAATAGTAACTGCAAGCAAGTGCTGAATGAAATGCAGTATGAGTATGGGTATTCAAGTGCAATTTATTGGGGAAAAAGGGTTCATGCACTGTGAGATTTCATTCTATTTGCAATTATATTCCTTAGTAGAAACGAAGTAATACAAGTACCCTATTATACTATCTTTTACAGAAATGCTCAGAAATAAAAAAAGATTGTACTCCACATCCTCAAGCGTATTTTTCTTATTGTTCTAATTCAGCATTTACTTGTGCATGCAGAGGCGTGAGCAAAAGTATATGGACAAGTGACTGCGTAATAAAAGTCAACTCAATTTCTCCCCTATCTGTGAATGCAAACTCAAATTAAATAGTGCATTCTAAACTTGTCAATACGAATTTTCTAGTACACTCGTCAGTGTACTAGAAAGAAATTCTGCATTTCCGGCGACCCTACGGTACGTATGCTTTTGCTCAAGGTCTACAGTCAGTTCCATTATCAGCTCAAACACCGATGCCCATCGTCGAAGGATCTCCTAGACTGTACGGCGGCTGCCAATAACCAAAAACTATCAATAACTAAATATTTAATTAGTTATACAACTTTCTGCAACTGCAACAATTCTGTAATGATTAGGTCTGCAACTACGACCCGTGGTGTTGCAGCTTATAATGAAGGCGAATGTACGTGGGTGTACATTTGTATATTGCGCTGTGTCACTGATCTAATGCGATGGCTGTCTTTCTGCCGCTTACTTTGAGCGTAGATCAATTTCTCTTGCATCTTTTGAGCGTCTATTTCCTTCCGAGACTGGGAATCTTAGCACGGCATCTCATGGTTGCCTGTGTTTCCTGATATATAAATAGTAAGATACGATCTAAAATCACAATTAATCTTTTCGATCCCTCCTTATAATTTCAGAAGTGCATGTATTACACGGCCTTGAAAACATGCAGAAAAATTGTACATTCAAAAAAAGGATGCTCTTCCTCAATATAAACCTACACTATGAGTAAAATCGTTTCTCCTCAGGCCTTCCGCGAGGAGCACCACCTTCTGTTGTAGGCCGGGCAGTCAATTTCATATACTTATTCACTTATTTTACAATTTCACTTATTCATATACTTTCTCCCAGTATACTAATTTTCCTGTAACATGGCTGCGCTCCTGGTGGAGACGCAAATGCGCTTAGTGTACTGGCACTTGAAATAACATAAAATATTCGAGGCATAACACAAGCATATCATAAAAGAAAAACTAAGAACGGGCTCACAATACGGCTTGTACACTTCGCATAGACTTTGTATGAGTGATATATTGCTATATACAGCTTCGGGGCAAATGGATATGACTGTAGAGATTGCCTATGTGATGCATTCTCTTACTTTTCTATCACAAATTGAGATGATTACCCGAGTGAACCCTCCTGCTTCACATTCCTATTTCTAAAGCGCTGAGTGAGCGCACAGATCAGTCGCCGAAAGGTTCCACGAATATGGCTGTGCGCGATGAGCTCAACAGCCAAAGAAATGAGCGATATTACGCAGCCGATTCCGTACAACGTGAACAAAAACCGAACTGTCATGTCCTCTTCTACGTATCTTGACTCCACGGGGACGATTCGTCTTCTATGTGGAACAGACAGGCCACCTTCAGAAATGGCCAGCAGGACGCGCCGGTGCTGGTGTCTGCAACACAAGCAATTACGTGTCATATAACGCAGTAGGTAGACTACTGATGCAAGAACAAGAACGATTGATCAAGTATCACTCCAGAGATTCCTATCACCGACGTACCTAACACAAAGCTACAAAGCGAACCTATATTTGCGTTCAAAAAGCGTAGGCTTAAGGAGGACAAAAAAATTCTTTTGGCACATTGAATCTGGTATTATTGCATTGGCTGGCAATGAACTGTACTTCCTAAGCGGTGCAATACAGCAGACGATTTAGAACAAAGTAAGCAACAGTTCAAAACGTAGTATCATTTGCTTATCTAATTCATGGCGTCGCGCTACATTAAGTGGATGACAACTCTTCACATCACCTACAGATACACAGGCAACTTCCAATCGCTTATGGTTATCAGAACTGGCTCGTCCAATCGATACATTAAGTAGGGACCACCACTGTCGTAACAAGCTTCCGAAACGCGACGTCGGTGTGACAACTAGGTATTGTTATTGCCCAAAAATGCGTTTTCAAAATGAAGCAGCAGGATTTCACCAGTTGGTACTGGAGAACAGGCATTCCATCGTGACGTTCACAATCGCATTAAGACTCGTAGTTCTCGCAGGTCGACTATAAAGTTGCGAACGTCCACCTAAAGCACCACTGATTGACTTGCGTTAGCTTTTTGAGGGTACCTTTTTCGTTTTTCCTGAGTAACTGTATAATCCATGACTGAATGGGTAGCACTTCGTGCTGTTGTACTGAGGGAACAGGGTTCGAAATCAGTCATCGGTTTGAGAGAGTATGTGGCTGGGGGGAAGCGCCACTCTACAATGACAAAAAGAAAAGCACCCCGACACTTCATCAACTGCGCCAAAAATTAACTCGGTATGTGCTGCCCCTCATCAACATCCTTCACGCCAACGCTTCAGCGAGCTGCGGTGAAATGCGCAGGGTAAGCGGCACTCTTCAATGAACCTCTCCGAAACTTGGGTCACTGAGTATGTGCCTCGGAGTCTTCGTCAAGGAAAGCAACAATGTTCAGGGTTCGCAGGCACTGGAACGCCATGCTTCTCGTCTCGGAGGCCAAGCGTGGACTTCTCAGCAGTGCCACTAGATGGCGTAGCGTGTCCAGAAGGACGCGCTTGCCGCATGACGTGTTTCTCAGCGTTGGTATCCAACAGGGGGCCATGTATTTCAGACGCCACGCCCAGGCTTCGCGGCAGCGGCGCCAGGTGGCGCCGAGTGTTCTCAAAGGAAGCTCGAAAGACGAGTCCCGCTGCAGCACACGCCTCAGACATAACGCGTCTTGACGGCGGCCTTACGCCGCTTCGGTATATTGATTCAATGTTGAACTCATTATTGTCGAAAGTGACTGTCAGATGGGTCCTACTGAATTTTCTTTTTTGGCTATTCACAGCACATTTTCTAGCAACCTTCAAAATAACAGCGACATAAATTAAGAAACGCTGAGTTAGCCACACATCCTCTGGGAGAAAATTGCTGTTCATGTTATGGGTTGTACTGGCCTTTACAGACTCCTGATAAATTTTGAAACGGAAATGCTACGACTTAAAAAAAATTCCATATAGAACATTGTACTGATGTGAGAATTAGCAGCGTATTAGACCAACGCCACATTTAACTCCTGATAAAAGCTAATTGTGCAAGAACACCTTCGTAGGTTGACTTAGGTGCACATTAAAGATGTAGGGTAGGATGAAATATATCTCGAACGCTATACTAAGCCGTTCCTTTTATCCCTCGTGCAGATTTTTGAGGCAAAACGCTATGTTTCCATTAAATCGAACTAAACCTATAACAAAAAATTGTCCGCAATCTCACCACTCACATCCTGACTAAAGCTGTGTTAATATTTTGGTGGGTTCTAGTCAGTGCTTTCTTTATTTCCGTAGGTACCCTAGCATAGACATTTTAACTAATATGTTTAGAGAAAAATTTAATATTGCCATATTTAATATTATTGAAGCATGATTGACAAAGTGGAGGGGAGCCGCTGAATCCACAATGCGTTTTTTGAGAACCGAAAGAGCGGCAAAGAACAGTCGTCGACGATGGCGATAGTCTCGAATTTGAAAATGGACCGAAGCTCTTTAGGTGTTCGCAATTCCACCACTTCCGTCGCTTATTCTTCATAAAGAAAGTGTAAAAGCGGGAACACGTGACTCGCGCGGAGCGCCTTCTTTAGCATCAGCGGCCAAAGCGGATGGTGGTGAGGGTGGTGAAAAACGTTTATTTCCAATATTTTACAGTGGTTTTTGCGGCTTCAGATGGAGTCTTCCGTCTTCTCTTCAGGGTCGGTTCCCATAGTCCAGGGCTCCGCTGAGGGTAGCTGCCCTGCGTGCACGCCTTACTAGTCCTTGCTGGACTTTCAGGCTGTCGCTGGATAGCATCCTCTCCCACTGTTCCGGACTCTGGTTTTCTATCATGGCAGTGTATCGCATGCGCACTGGGTCCGATGCCGCAGCCAGCGCTGCGGTTCCAAATGTGGCATCGGTGCACGCTCCCGCCGTACGCCTTAGTAATGGCGTCTTCGGCGACCGCGTGTCAGCGCCTATAGACGGCGCACGCTACTATGGCGCCATCTCGTAGCGGGTCGTCGCCGTGAAGCATATCTCATGTGCTACGCCGGCACTCGCCGTACTCTCCTCCCCCACTTCACTCCTCACGCTCTCTTCTCTACCGTCATCTTTTATGCTACGCTGCGTTTCGTTCCTTCGTTCTGCCGGATACGTCGATGCCGAGGCCGACGCTAACGCAGGAACGGGCGCCTTAAAGCTGCTTTCTGATATTACGTATAAAACGATCACAGAGGTAACAGCTGCTTCGGGATTACAACCGGGCCACGACACTTGGCTTTCCAAGTGACATTTACTTGGATGAGAGACTGTAGCGAGCTGAAATTAGGGCAGGTGGATCATGTATTCATTGGGACATTCATTGTCACTCGTGGGCCCCCGTCAGCATAGTTTCAGCGTTCAGGTACAGAAACGTAGACATACCTCTATCAGAGTGCTTAAGTCATAGACAAAAAATTGCACGTGAGGTGTTGGATATTGTAAGGATGCAGTAGTAGTCAAAGACAATTAAGTAGCAGATGATACCATCTATCAAGCAACAGAAACGTTTAGTTGTCAATGTGGATGAGGACAAACCGCATTCACAAGCTGATTCAATGCTTGAAAACAATGCAAATCCGATACGATACGATGTTGGAATCTATTTCAAGTGATGCTTTCATAAAGCAGCGATTAGTACACATAGGCAATAATCGAAAGAAACTGTTAGAATTGGCAAAATTTCGACACAAAGCGTTCAATGTGACGTGTAACAAGATTTACATAAAGAACAATGTGTCCGATTTAAGTTTCCCAAATTACTGTGATTATGAACTTGGCGTTACTTATGAACGGGCTTCCCTTACAGGCGTCGATGCCCGTCCGGATAACCTGTCGGCGTTCTTGCGCATGCATGCTACAGACGCGACTGTGTTTTGCTTACGAACATAAGTATTTCATCAAAACAGGAAGATTTGAACGCCGTCATCGACGTGAATAACACGAATGTCGTATTGATGACTGAAATCTGACTTTCTTGAGAATATGATAGCGATTGGCTTTTTGATTCATGGAAGCGTTTTAGTGCTTACTGACAGGACAGACCTCAAGGAAAAATAGGTGGTGTTTCGATTGCTATTACAGATAACCTTGTTTCTTCTTGTATTGGCTCTGCTAGCGACTTCTAACCGGTATGAGTTGAACTTTGTCTATTGGTTAGAAAGATTAGCTTGGATATTTGCTGTCGTTTTCCATCTAGAAGTAATTGTTAATTACATTTATTTCCAAAAGCACTACGTTATCCAAATGTTCCTATAGTGATTCTGGTGATTCCAATTACAGAAATATTGTTTGGTCAACTGCGTTTGCACACTTGCTTGTTTTTGACAGAGTGCTGCAATTTCTCCAGCTTGAGTAATGATTATAACATAAAAAAAAGTCATTACCCTATCAACCCACATATTGTCAGCTACTTCGAGTGTATAAGATTTGGTGCTTACTATGGCACGTGATATTGTATTTCTGTTTATTTTCTTCTTCGTATGAGTGACCACGCACTTCATTTCTCAGTGAATGTAGCACTTGAGCATCATATAAGTCGTACTAAACTTATCCAAAATATGGAGCTGCTGACTTTCGTGCTATTATTCACGATTGTATGTATTCATGAATAAAATGTCGCAGGGCTTCTCTTAGCAATCTGTTAATACGAACCAGAGGTTATTTCGAGACAATGTTGCGTCCCTCATAGAAGAGTTTGTTCGACTAAGGCTAGGGACGTTGAATAAGTACGCGCCTTGGTTTAGCTAGTCACTGAAAAGATGATCGAACTTCGAAAAACAAATGTTTTGTTCTGCTAAAGATTTTAATTCACTGTCATGCTGGTAAATCTTCATCATTCAGTAAATGCCGAATATAAAAGACACACAAATCTAAGGAGGACTCATTATTAAATAACAAACTTACTCTCAAACGATGCAACCATTCGCGACAGTTTTGTACGATCGTAAACAAAAGCGATACTCGTGATATAACCTTAAAAATAGTGTGCAGAAAATTTAACCCCAGCGAAGGGTGCATAAGCTTCTTAAGTGCAATGCTTTCATCTGCATTCTGCAAACGTTGCACTTTTGGTAGTCCCGACTATCCTGCCTCTAAACTTCTCCCGATGCATTCAATTCGATTTCATTCGGCAGTTATTGTTAACATATTTGGAAACATAGGAATGTCCTCGACAGAAGCATGGACAACATCAATTGTATACTTCTCTTTCATACCAAAATACGCAGCTACATTATCTCTTGGAATGTATTTGCGTAATCGCTTAAAAGTGGCTGTTATTATGATGATTGTAATGTAGGGAGTGTTATCTCCTTTTCAAGTGTGGAGACAACACTCTGCTAATAATTGTCGTAACATATCAATAGACAGCATACTGTGCAAAATTATGTAACATATCATTTCCTCTCAAATAGCAAGGTTTAAGCATGGTAATTCATTTTTGTAAATAATTCTCAGGACGCATTCCTCACAACATTCTTCTGTGAACCGCAGCTCTTCTGTTTTCCTCATGATTTACGTTCCATTCCAGACAAAGGGTCCCCTAAAACACAGTTTCAGATTACTTTTCGGAGGCATTTGGCATCATAACACATGAATTGCTATGTCCTATATAACGCGGATTCAATCTCGATAACAAAGTTCTTGCATGGCTAAAAGGTCTATTGACAAATTTTTCCCAATTAGTAACAGCTAATAAAATGATGTCCTGTGATTCCTTGGTCCCCTCAAGCGTACCGCAAGGCTCCATAATGGGTCCACTGCTATTTTTCATTTTCATTATTAATATGAAAAGAAACGCTACCTCGTCTGTTGGTTAGTCTTTTCACCGATGACTCCGTCATATATAGACAAATTACAGTAACATCGATTCCGCCATCCATAACTGTGATATTACGCGGGTTTAGGAGCAGTGACAGTTGTGAAACATGAAAATGAACATTAAAAAATGGTAATCAACGCAGGCTCGCCAGCAACACAATATTGATCCAAATGAACATATTAAGAGCACTAATTTGTAATGTGTGTTCATGCAAGTACAGTGGCGTGTCCATCTCTTATAAGTTATGTTAGAAAACTCACATGGATTGTACAAGTAACAATTCCATGCGTGTGTTAGATTACTTCCGCAGAAATTTTATCAGTTGCGGGTATCCCTCAAGTTCCATATATATATTTGAAACATTGGTCCGAACTAAACTATAATATGATGCAGCTATATGGCATCCGGGTCTCGAATTCTTCATAGCTCACTTAGCGGTGGTGAAAAGCCGTGCACCAAGTTTTATTCTTTGCGACCATCATGGCATCGCTGGTGTTACACATATGAAGGAATCAATTGCCTAACCTAGCTTTTATCACTGCAGAAAAAGTTTTTTCTCTTTGTTGATTTCATAAGATTAATCATAATTGATTCGTTAAGGATAGGCTGCTAACAAAACCATCCTATAGTTCCACACGCATTGCTGACCTTCAAGAAGTAGGTATTCCATTTTGCAACAGTATAAATTACTATGATTCATTTATTGCCAGTACGTGTTCGTGTTGGATTCGCCTTCTACGCTATGTTCGAGATAACAATTCCTGAAGAAATGCCGCTGCAAACATTCTTTGTCAATATCTCCCTAACTGTTCCATCACTAATATTGCCATTTTCAATATTATTACATTTTTGCTATTGCGGCTGCTATTCTATTGTATCTATAGATACTGTACCTACTTTCTATCCTAGTGCTCCATGGCTTCGATTGTAGCTGAATAAATGAGCAAATGAAACTACAAAATGCTCTCAATTTGCTAATTTCGCTCCTGCGTCCTTGGCGCAAAGGAAATCGGCGCACTCATGCACGTGAGAAATCTCCTATTGGCTTACATTTGAACATTTCTTCTCATTTATAATAAGTGTACCAGCCGCTTTATGGCCGACGCTTCGTAGTGCGCATGTGCCACAGTATGCAAATTCCTATCCTTAACGGGGGACGACCATCGCAAAGAGATAGTCGGCGTTGTCACAATATTTAGCGCCCAAATCTCTGCCAATCTCCTGTTGTCCTCGTGTGCTGTTGCCCTACCCGCTTGTTTGGGCATGTTCTATCTTATGGAAATTATCGTGATCATCATTGTCAATGACACCCTTCGTGGCACATCCCTCGTATGCATGTGCCTTAGGAGGAAATAATAATCATTATGAACTCGCGCCGATCAACTCAAACAGCTACATGTTGACACGATATGTGCCGCCCACTTCTTGGCCAGTAACGAAGATTAGTAATCTCGCGGGGCGTATGAGCCGCAGTGTGGAAACCGCCATCATGAACACGTGGAATTAGATGTCACCTCTTTGGGATCGTAGGTCCTTATCTGCCACATCGCTGTCATTACTTCGGCTTCAATTGGCACTCATCAGAAATGCTACGGATTACATTTGGGGTACGACTGAGAACTACAGACAATTTTTTCATCAGACCCGGCACTTTGCGTACACAGTAGCACCACGTATGGGCAGTTGGCATGATGACTTGGGCTAGTCTTCTGTCTTATAGCTCAGGTATGCGCTCAGCGGTTGTACCTGGTAACTGTTCACGCGTCGCGCGGTATATTGAGTAAGACAAGGAGTATTCTACATGGAAAACTGTTCTGTGAGACGGACTAAATCGATTTAAGTAGGGATGGCCGAAGTCTTTGCGGTGTTGAGGCGGACGGGACAACCAGCACAAGCACGTACCCAAGGCGGGTTGGCCGAGCGGTCCCGCACCCCTTCCCCCAAATTAAGCGGCATGCCCCCCGCCTTCCCTGCCCACGCTACCACTCCTCACACACATTCCTAAAGCGCCGCCTAATCAATGTTGAGACTTAACAACTATTGGGCGGTCAACATTTTGCTGCCTTTGCCACTCCTTTTGGATTGCTGTAGTTATTGGCATCTCCATGGGTGTGAACGCCACTTTTATCATCGATTCGGTGCTCACGCGAATAACTCGAGATGCATTCAGTTATCGACACCTATTGCAACTGTCACTCACGTTGCTGTTGCTTCGTTAGTTCAACCTTCTTTGTTTATACAAATCCAGGGTCTAGGAAAGGGATTCGGTTTGTAATCAGTTGGCGTGTATTTGACGATAGGTACTCCACAAAACACGCAGAATTCCGGATGACCGAGGGATCGGCCAGTTTTAGCGAGGCAAGGTGGTTTTCTAAAAAAGTGGAAACTTCGCTTTGTCAAGTGTTCCTTTCAGTTACGATGACCCGCAACAAAATCTCCGGTTTGTGGGCCTTCACAGAGAAGAATACGTTTAACTGTCCCTCTTTTGCTTGTTTAGCACGCTTGTAAAGGCTTTCTAGGCTTAAAGCACCAAGAAGCGCCCCTGCCTTTTCCTTCACATTCGCTACACTATCGTTCACTTCTTTAAAGTTCTTACGAATAGCTGAACTTGCCTTTTCCCGATAAACCCTTATAGGCATCGCCGGAAAAGATCCTTCTTTGTCCGAAACAGCGATCCTTAACCCATTGTTAACTAGATAGTCCACACTTTTATCCAACAGTTGAGCTTTACCGCCTTTAGTTTTAGTTTTAGTTGTCGACCGGTCGGATAGCCAAAAACGTCGGACAGCCTGTCTTTAAACAACTCCCAGCTGGTGAGCGCTTTCTCGTCTGTGTAAAACCGCGTTCGCGGTGTTTCGTCGAGGTAGAACACGACATTGGCCAGCATTATGGCCGGATCCCACCTGCTCACCTTGCTGACGTGCAGATACATCTTCAATCATTATTCTACGCCAACACCATCGATGCCAGTGAACTTGCCGGGGTCCCGCGGTGCAGGCAGAGCAACTTGCTAGGCATGCGTAGGCGGTAATGCGGCTGCACACGCGGTACCTTCCGGTGGAAGCATGTTCCCACGCTGGGTGAGACGTCCGCTGCGGAGCTCCGTTACGAAGACGCGTACCCAGCACGTCCACCAAAATCCCACGGGTATAAAACTATTTACACGATGTATTTACAAGAGATATATAATAGCATATGATAATCCCGACAGGCTGTTCCCACTTCGCCGCCTTCACCCTCGTCGACATTGTGCTCTTCTCCCACTATTATCTCTAGTTTTCTTTTCCATGTCATCATCATCATCATCAGCCTAGTTACGCCCACTGCAGGGCAAAGGCCTCTCCCATACTTCTCCAACTACCCCGGTCATGTACTAATAACTGCCGCCATTCAGACAGTGCAATGTGTCGTCGATTTGAGGAAGTGGATATAGATCCTTCTTCGTAATCCGGTTTAAATGCCGATAATATACGCAAAACTACCAGGTGATACCTGTTTTCCTAACCAGAAACAAAGAGTTAAGCCCAGAAACTTCAAGTCGTCCTAGTATTTTTCTCAAGCATCTTCTCAAGCTCTCTTGGATGACGCGACGCTCTGAAGCTGTCACCCAATAAGTTCACCTGTGAGTACTTGTATCCCATGTGCCAATACGGTGGCACACAACGTGTGTTAGACACAATGTTTGATTACCAAATTCAAATGGCTATGGGCAACGTTTTTTTTTTTTTCAAATATATTATGAAGAGTGGGGAATCACGCGCAAAATGTTTCTTGCTGGCGTCTTCCTTAGTTAAACAAGAAAACTTAGTAGCGGCAATTTATATAATACAATGTGAATCCGTGCTGTGTCACACGCAAGAATTTTGCTTACCATCCTTCAGCAACAATAATATGACGCTGAAAAAACCTGACTCCGCTACTGCTAAGGCGTGGGAGCTGAGCCCAGCTCATTCAGGCTAAACGTCCTGAATAAATAACGGTGCCTTTCATATTGACACGTGTACTTATCTTTATCGGGCGACCACGTTTCGCCGCCTAACAAATGTAATCGCACAGCGCGGGACGCGCCTGCATGTATCCGAAGTTTCTGGAAAGTTATCGATGCTTCTACCCGGCTGTCTGTTGTCGCCGAACCTTGTGTTATCTGAGTTCATCGCGTGACGCGAATGGTGTAGAACTTTGTGGAAGGCACGCGGGTCCGAACGATTTGTCTGGAACATTCGACGACTGCTCTATAAAAGCCGACGCGCTTGGCCCTCTCATGAGATTTTCGACGATCGCCGACTGTGTTCGCCGCTCTCGTTGTGCTTTAAGTGTAGCCTGTTTTGTGGCCACAGGTTCGCCCAATAAGAGCTAGTTTTGCCTTTCACAGTATTGCTACTGTGTTCTTTGACGTCACGACCACGTGAGAATATGTACATGAACATTTCTCCCTCTCTGTGCCATCAATTTGCAAAGTGCGCGTTGTAGAGGAAAACGTCGTTTCCGTTTTCTTTTTCCGTTAATTCATTTCAGAAATAACAGACCCTAAAATCGCGGTGATGGCCGCACCGGAAATATTTTATCGATATGACGTGCCTCATTCTTCGAAAAGGTAACAAATGAGGAAAATAAAAAGACGCAGCATGGAACCGAGCAATGCCTGGATCTCCGCTGCATCCTGCAGGTACTTCGAGTGGTGATCGCGCTTTAGGGCTATTATATGGCCATTTTTATAGTTGATTCTTCGTCATCGCAATTTCTAGAAAATAAGCTGCCTCGGTGGTGTGTTTCAGGAAGCTTTACGTGATTTTACTTGAAGATGGTGGGTTGTACTTCCTTTGCATGTGGAACAGTAGTATAATAGCCATGTTTAAGTAATTTATTTTTTAAAATATTCCCGACATTGTTTTTCTTTAATGATCTGCCTTTTACTTTGCTAAACTGCAATGTGCCATTTACGCGACAAACAAAGTGCACCTTATGATAATTCGACTGTGGCCATGAGACTTTGCCTTACAGACGCATGCGCTTATCTACCTCGCAAAGTTGCACTTTGTACTAGGTAGTTACTAATGATTGAAAGTTCGAGTACGCAATGAACACTCTCCATTCAAGCATTCACTAACTGATGATGTCGCATATTTCTTTCGTACGAATAATAAAGGAACAACAAGTTCTTTCAGTCTACAGGCGAGTAAGACTGACGCAAACGGAGACTCTGTGAATTATTATTGTTTAGCCAGCGCCAGTGTGTCAGGACGGCCATTGTCCAGATGAAAGAATTGCAGAGGAAACACATGGGGGGAATGAGGTCACATATGCAAAACAGTTACCAGTCACTCTGTAAGCGCGCCTCGTCTTGGGCAGCGAAGGTAGTCGCCGTTTCATTTTATACGCATAAATGAAATGTTTGACAAATCTCATTACGTCTGTATTTCCTCAAATGATGGGCGGCACTGTAATATGTCCCTTCGTTCTTTTAATGAGCATTCTACACGCATTTGGCAGGCTCTGGTCCTGTTTCTTTATTTTAACTGTTATCGTGCACCGGATGTTATCACAGGGCGTCATCTTTCATGGGTATGAAATAGTGTGAGCTAGCCCCTTGCTGTCTAGCCGAGTCTGCAAGTGCTGAGGCGAAGCGTGTTGATAATGTTCGATATTTGAATTCGAATTTAATTGGAAGTATATCACATTTGTCTCTATATTAGACGGTCATTGTTGTGGAAGATGAGATTCGAAAATTTCGCTTTCCGAATGTCCTTATGTATGTCTGAGCACAGCGAGAACAAGGTGAAACAAGGAGCCAACGTTTCCACAAGTGCACTTTCCTTCTAAAAGGCGACATATGCTTTCCTCGCCACAGTGTATATAGGTGAGGTTCTTCTAGAGGGGAGAGGGCGTAAGGCGGGTAGGTGTGGCAACGAGCGAAGGTGTGTTAGCGGTGAGGGTTTCGAATTGAGAATAAAGGAGTGCTGTGCACAAGGCCAGGGACAGTGACGTCTGTCAATCACGTTTCAACGCCCGTGTGTCAGCCGGCGTGTCAACGGCATGCACAGCAGCAGCCCTCTATTACCTGTTTCGCTGGTGGTCGTGGGATATGGTGTCTCTTAAAGAGATAATACAAGGAGCGGCAGAAACCGGTGCTCGTAAAAAAAAGAAGGAAAATACTGAAATCTTGTAAATAAATAAATAAATAAATAAAAGGAATTTGAAAAGAAGCAATAAAAAGAAGGGAAAAAGAAGGAAGAAACAAGAGAACGCTAAGAAACCAAACTAACTGTTGTCGCCTATAGCATGAAATTGAGCATAGCGAATAGATTCTAAAGCTCCCTTTGAAGCGTTTATGCCTATTGGTTGCAATGACTTGAATTATGGATAAGGTATGATTCTCTGCATTTCTTTCTCGTTCAGAACGAAAATTTGACCCTAAGACGTAGAGGTTTACTTCATCAAAGTTATGACCTAGTTGGTTGAAATGTTCGGCAATGGCTTTGGCAAGCTTTTTAGCTGTGTCCGCGCGATGTCTATTTAATCTCACGTTCATTGATTGTCCCATTTGACCGACATATTCAGGTTACAGCAATGCTGGGATAAACACAACAGCGCAGCTCCTGCCCAGGGTACTAATCACGCAATCTGAATATCGCTTCATGATGCTTAAGAACAAAAAAGCAGCCCGCTTTTCTCTTCATAAAATACATAAAGTTCCGTTCGAAGAAATATTTACAGCAGAAGTCTTAGGTTTGCCTAATGTGTCTAATAACAACACACCTTCTGGGTCACTATGTATATTCTTAAATCACCGCCTGTCAAACATCCCCACCACCCTCCCATCTTTTGCTCAAGACTCGCCGTACTTACTTCGAATTATCGACGGCATCAACACCAACCAAATCCTTTCCGACCGCGCTATTCTAGTCACTTTGGGTATTTCTGCTCATTACATCAACATACCCATCAGTGAAAAAGTTGAAGCCGTTTCTAAATCCCTCGCAATAGATCCCCAAGCTCACGCTCCTGAAGTTTACCTGTCCCTCCTTAGGTTAGTTCTCACGCTCAACTATTTCGAATTCGATTCTATTCGCTACGTGCAAACTTTCGGCAGTAGCATGGGAACACCATTCGCTCCCACATATGCGAACATTTTCATTGGACAGCTTTAAGCTTACCTGTTGAAATCCTACCCTTTAAAACCCCACATCTGTCCTCGTTACATTGACGACATATTTATAATATGGGAATACGGCACAAGCGCGTTAAACGACTTAATTAGCCATTTCAATCACTTTCACCCGAGTATTAAATTTACTGCTCACCACTCTCCTAGTCAGACCAACTTCCTGGACACGACGGTCTACATAGAAAACATAAAACAGTGAACGACACTTTACCGGAAGCCTTCGGATAGCCAGCAATATCTAGACTACAACTGTCATCACCCGCGACACGGCAAGCAAGGAATTTTTGTCAAACAAGCGAAACGAATAAGAATAATCTGCCGCGAAGACCACGATTATATCCACCACCTAAAGGACCTTCATACAGCGCTAGCAGAAAGGAACTATCCCCAAGTTGATCTCGATAGAGCTTATCATGTAGCGTGAAGATTGGGGAGATAGTCGGAATTAGCGAAGAAAACGCCTACACCAGACTCTGACAGACCGCCGGCCTTTAAAACGACATATTCTAATGCACTGGTATACATAAACGCCATCCTACTAAAATACCACACAATATTCTCAAGTAACGAGCGTCTTAGAAAAGCGTTCCCGGATGTACCAAGGATTACCTATCCCCCCAACAGGAACTTTAATGACATGTTAGTGCTCGCAAAAGTGAGCCAACAGCATTCCCCCGTAATAAAACCATGTTGTCGCCCCAGGTGCGAAACCTGCGTGCACCTTCAAAGTGACATTAAAATTAAAAGCACCGCAAATGGTTATACACAATATATCAAATCTAGCTCCACTTGTTCAAGTTCGGATGTGATCTATATGCTTGAATGTAACTTCTGTAAGAAACAATATATCGGTGCAACGGGACAATCAATGAACGTAAGATCAAACGGACATCACGCGGACACAGCTAAAAAGCTTCCCAAAGCCGTAGCCGAGCATTTCAACCAACCACGTCATAACTTTGATGAACTTAAACTCTACATGTTACAGTCACATTTACGTTCTGAACGAGAAACAGAATGCATAGAATGGTACCTTATCCATAAATTCAAGACATTGCAACCAATATGCATAAGCGCTTCAAAGAGAGTTTTAGGTCTATTTGCTAGGCGTAATTTTAAGCTAAAGGCAACAACACTTAGTTTGGTTTTAGAGAGCCTTTTATCCTTCTTTTTTTTTCCTTCTTCGTTCCGGTTTTTTTTTGCCTTTTATTTATTTATTTATTTATAAGATTTCAATATGGTACCTTTTTCTGTTTTTTTTTTTGCTAGCACCGGTTTCTGCCGCTCCTTCTATTATCTCTTTCAGAGACACGATAGCCCACGACCACCAACAAAACAGGTAATAGAGGGCTGCTGTGCACGCCGTTGACACGCCGGCTGACAGAAGGGCGTTGACACGTGATCGACAGACCGCCGTGTCCCTGGCCTTGTGCACAGCACTCCTTTATTCTCAATTCGACAACCTCGCCGATAACGCCTTCGTTCGTTGCCGCCCCACCCGCCTTACGCCCTCTCCCCTTTACAAGAACCCCACCGTATACATACTATTACGATATTATCGAGCGATGCTCAAGGGACGAGCCGCCGCGAGAACGAGGACGAAGTGGGTCTTTGCCCTTGGCGCGAGTGAATGTCGACCTGGGGCTCTGGCTCCAGTCCAGTGTAAATAGCCTGTAAATATAGCCTCTTTCGTCTGTGTCTTCACACGTAACATTCTGGTGGAGGGTAGCGATCCCCGTCCTCGCCGCGGAACTGTGAAGTGGTCGGCACATCGAGCTTGTCACCATGCCTCCCTGTGACGAGCCCGCCTCTGCAACGGCTTCGGCTTGTCCGACTGCTCCAATCATAACGGTTTCCCCACATCGCGACCCGGATGTGTTCTCTGGCCTGGAGGGACAGGACGTTGACGAATGGAACGAGCTGTATGAGCACGCCAGTGCTAATAGCAGGTGGGACATAACGATTATGTGCGCCAATCTCATCTTTAACCTCGGCGGCACCCCACACGTGTGGCACCAAACGCATGAAGACGAGATAACCAGTTGGGACAGTTTCAAAGAAAAGCTAAGGGAACTGTTCGGCGACCCCTTTGGGCGCAAGATTGCCGCGAAAAAGGCTCTTGTGTCTCGTGTTCAGTCATCTGCAGAGCCGTACGTTTCATACATCTTCGACGTCTTGGCTCCACGTCGCAAAGACGACGATAATATATCCGAAGCAGATAAAGTGGCACATGTGCTAAAAGGCTTCGCCGACGACGCTTTCAATTTGCTTGTTTTCGGCAACGCCTCGACTATCGACGTCCTCATAAAAGAATACCGTCGCCTTGAACAAGCTAAGAGCCGCCGTGTCACACCACATCACGCGGCTACCCAACCATGCGGCTACATCGACAAGTGAGGGTCGACCGCGTCCGACCACCTCTTGTGGCAACGTCACCCGTATTGTTCACCGCGAACTCGAGGCCGCCTGTTCGCCAGCTTTCTCCGCGACGCCTCCCGATCCGCCAGTAACAACCATTGCGATGATTCAGGCTGTCGTCAGACAAGAATTTCAGAACATGGGTCTGAACTCAGTGTGCTCCACATCTCAGCCCAGCGTTCCCCTGTTCTCTAGCGGCCCCCTCGTCCCCGACAGTCCTTTTCTACCACAACCATCATCATCATCATCATAGTCGTCGTAATCATCATAATCAGCCTGGTTACGCCCATTGCAGGGCAAAGGCCTCTCCCATACTTCTCAAACTACCCCGGTCATGTACTAATTGTAGCCATGTTGTCCCTGCAAACTTCTTAATCCCATCCGCCCACCTAACTTTCTCCCGCCCTCTCCTACGCGTCGCTTCCCTTGGAATCCATTCCGTAACGCTTAATGACCATCGGTTATCTTCCCTCCTCATTACCCGTCCTGCCCATGCCCCCCCCCCCATTTCTTTTTCTTGATTTCAACTAAGATATCATTAACTGGCGTTTGTTCCCTCACCCAATCTGCTCTTTTCTTATCCCTTAACGTTACACCTATCATTCTTCTGTCCATAGCTCGTTGCGTCGTCCTCAATTTAAGTAGAACCGTTTCGTAAGCCTCCAAGTTTCTGCCCCGTACGTGAGTACTAGTAAGACACAGCGATTATATACTTTTCTCTTGAGGGATAATGGCAACCTGCCGTTCATGATCTGAGAATGCCTGCCAAATGCACCGCAGCCCATTCCTATTCTTCTGATTATTTCAGTCTCATGAGCCGGATCCGCAGTCACTACCTGTCCTAAGTTGACGTATTCCCCTACAACTTCTAGTGCCTCACTACCTATCGTAAACTGCTGTTCTCTTCCGAGACTGTTAAACATTACTTTAGTTTTCTGCAGATTAATTTTTAGACCCACCCTTCGGCTTTGCCTCTCCAGGTCAGTGAGCATGCATTGCAGCTGCTCCCCTGAGGTACTAAGCAAGGCAATATCATCAGCGAATTAGCAAGTTACTAAGGTATTCTCCATTAACTTTTATCCCCAATTCTTCCCAATCCAGGTCTTTGAATACCTGCTGTAAACACGCTCTGAATAGCATTGGAGAGACCGTATCTCCCTGCCTGACGCCTTTCTTTATAGAGATTTTGTTGCTTTCTTTATGGAGGACTAAGGTGGCTGTGGAGCCGGTATAGTTCTCTTTCAGTATTTTTACATAGGCTCGTCTACACCCTGATTCCGCAATGCCTCCATGACTGTTAAGGTTTCGACTGAATCAAACGCTTTCTCGTAATCAATGAAAGCTATATATAAGGCTAGGTTATATTACGCACATTTCTCTATGACCTAATTGATAGTGTGAATATGGTTTATTGTTGAGTAGCCTTTACGGAATTCTGCCTCGTCCTTTGGTTGAGGGAAGTCATGATTCCGGTACGCTCGAACTCATGAGCGTTGTGCATACAGGGTGGTCAGTTTTTTCTAGAACAATCTGCCCACCATCCTTCAACAAATCAGCTATTACCAGATTCTCCCCAGCTGCTTTCCGCCATTGCATAGCTCCCAAGGCTTTCTTTACTTCTTCCGGCCTTGCTTGTGGGATTTCAAATTCCTCTAGATTATTCTCTGTTCCATTATCGTCATGGGTGTCACTGGTACTGTATAAATCTCTATAGAACTCCTCAACCACGAACTATCTGATCCATATTAGTAATGATATTGCCGGCTTTGTCTCTTCACGCATACATCTTATTGTTGCCTATTCCTAGTTTCTTCTTTACTGCTTTTAGGCTTCCTTCGTTCCTGAGAGCATGCTCAATTCTATCCATATTATACTACCTTATGTGAGCTATCTTGCGCTTGTTGATTAACTTGGAAAGTTCTGCCAGTTCTATTCTAGCTGTAGGGTTAGATGCTTTCATACATTGGCGTTTCTTGATCAGATCTTTCGTCTCCTGCGATAGCTTGCTGGTAATCTGTCTAACGGAGTTGCCACCGACTTCTATTGCAGACTCCTTAATCTACCTTTCCCCACATCTCCTTTCTACCACATCTCGCCGCAACCCATCCGAATGGCGTACCCCTGATGCCAGACAAATCTGCTTCCACTGCTGTCGCATCGGCCACGTCGCTCCTCACGGCCGCAACCGATAGCCACCACATCCTCGGACATACGCCGCCGCTTATTCCCGCAACTTTCGTCCTTCTGTTCCCTATACCACCCGCAATGAACGTACTGCTGCTGATGCTCCTGCTCCGAGCCTTCGCTACAGCCGCTCGCCCTCACCTCGACGCCATCAGTCTCGTTCGTCGCAACTCCGTCGCTTTTCTTCGTCACCTATTGCCTCCCGGATACAGCCGGAAAACTGGCTGTATCCGCAGCTTCTTGAGGTGAAGCTGCGTTGTCGACCTTGCCCTCAAATTCTCTGCTCACGTTACCTACGAACCAAAACCTTCTTGACGTTGACGTTGACGGCTATCCTGTCACGGCGCTCATCGATAAAGGAGCACATCTTTCTATTATGAGTGCTGCCTTCCGACGACGACAGAACAAGCTCCTCAGCCCAGCGTCGGCACGCGTCGTCCGCGTTCCGGATGGCGGTACTGTGCCTATCATCGGCATGTGTACGGCACGCGTCAGCATCGCCGGCCGCCACACTTCTGTCCTCTTCATTGTAATTGATCATTGCCCCCACGACCTCATTTTCGGCCTCGATTTTATCTCCGCGCATTCTGCTCTTATTGATTGCTCTTCAAGAACCCTTCGCCTTGAGTTGCCGATTCTCGTAGAACCTTCTGACGCACCCCAATGCCGCTTAAGCCCCACCGGATTTTTCGCCTGCCGCCAAAATCAATAGCCTATATTGAACTAGTCTTCCCACCAGTCCCTGATGACGAGTACCTCGTCACTCCTCTGGCCGACATTCCACTGCAGTATGACGTTACCGTGCCTCACAGTATACTTACTAATACTGCGAACCGCACTTTCATGCCTATCTTTAACTTTCGATTGGCAAAGCAAATTCTGCCGCGAGGTATTTGCCTTGCCACCGTTGATTGTCTCGGCGACCATCACGTGGCAGCGTTATCCACCGATGGTTCTCGCGAGCTTAGCAGGCTCCTCGCGCCAGCCTCGGGCGCCAATACCAACATAAAGAAAATGGTTGCGATGGACCTGTCCTCTACGCAGGCTGAAGACTTTTGCCTAGTATGATCGTCCTACCGAGATATTTTCGACTTCGACGATCGCCCTTTCAGCCACACGCTCGCGGTCAAGCATCGGATTCTTACTGGCGATGTTACGCCTAATCACCGACGACCGTATTGAGTTTCTGTGTCGGAACGCCGAGTAATTCAACATGACGGCAAAAAAATACTAGATAAAAAGATCGTTGACCCTTATTCTAGTCCCTGAGCGTGCCTGTGGTGTTGGTTAAGAATAAGGACGGCACGTGGCACTTCTGTGTAGACTACCGTCATCGGAACAACGTTACTAAGATGGACGTCTACCCGCTCCACGTATAGAAGACGCCCTTGACTGCCTGCACGGTTCCAGCTATTTCTATTCTATTGATCTTCGTTCTGGATACTGGCAGATTACTGTTGACAATACGGACAGAGAAAAAACCGCGTTCATCACACCTGATGGCCTATAACAATTTAAAGTAACCGTTCGGATTATGCAACGCCTCTCCCACATTTGAGCGTATCATGGACTCCTTGCTCCAAGGTTTCAAATGGGCCACATACCTCTGCTACTTCGACGGCGTCATCGTCTTCTCGCCAACGTTCGACACTCACCTTGAGCGTCTAACGACTGTATCTGATATATTTCGAAAGGCGAAGCTGAACTTAGCTCTTCCAAACGTCGTTTTGGCCACCGCCACAATACTCTTCTGGGCCATCTAGTTGGCGATTCCGGAGTACTGCCTGATCCCGACAAAACTCGCACTGTCCGAGAGCTTCCGGTTTCGAAGACAGCCGCAGACGTTCGAAGTTTTCTAGAGCTATGTTCGTAGATTCGTCATTTTGTTCCAAATTTTGCGGCAATTGCTAGACCCCTCAGGTACCTTTTGAAGAAAGGAGTACAATTCTCGTGGGGTACTGCAGAAGTCGCCGCCTTCTCTCGTCTCTTCACTCTTCTCTCCTCACCCCCCATTCTCGCTCACTTCGACCCTGATGCCCCTACAGAATTGCGTGCAGCCGCAAGCGGTCATTGCGTAGATGCCGCCTTAGCCCAGCGTCAGCGTGGCCAGGATCGCGTTATTGCTTATGCGAGCCGCCTCCTCACACCATCGGAGCGCAACTATTCCATTACGGAACGAGAATGCCTTGCTGCAGTCTCGGCGGTTACGAAGTTCCGTCCTTACCTTTACGGTCACCCTTTTTCCGTAGTCACTGACCATCATGCTATCTGCTGGCTCTCATCACTAAACGACCGTATAGGCCGGCGTGGTCGATGGGCATTGAGGCTCCGAGAATTTTCATATTCCGTGGTCTACTAGTCTGGCCGCCTGCACCAAGACGCTGACAGCTTGTCGCGTTACCCTGTTGACGGCTCTGACTTATCCAATACTGCCAGTGCTTCTTGCCTATTCTCTGTACCGCAGCTGCTTCATTTCGCCGACGAGCAACGTCGCGACGCCTACATCAGATCTTCATCGACCGTTTTGAACACTTTCCGGCCGACGCTGCTCTACGCCTCTTCGTCCTCCACGACGGTACCCTGTACCGTCGTAACCTTCATTCAGACCGCTCTGAGTTCCTACTTGTCATACCTAAACACCTCCGCTCCACCGTTCTAGAAGAACTTCACGATGCACCAATGGCAGGACACCTCGGCGTATCTCGAACCTATGACCGTGTACGTCGCCGTTATTTCTGGCTGGGCCTTGTCCGTTCCGTACGGCGTTACGTCACCACTTGTGAACTTTGCCAACGACGCAAGAAGCATTCCCAGCTCCCCGCTGGTTACCTGCAGCCGCTCGACAATCCTGCTGAGCCCTTCCATCTTGCCGGCGTAGACCTTCTCGGCCCAGTTCCGGGATCTACATCAGGAAACAAGTGGGTTGCAGTCGTGGCGGACTACGCGACCCGCTACGCCGTATCCCGCGCTCTTCCGACCAGTTGCACAACTGATGTTACGGACTTCCTCCTACATGATATAATTTTGGCGCATGGTGCTTGTCGCGAATTGCTAACAGACCGTGGCCGTACGCTTTTGGCCAAAGTCATCGACGACAACTTGCGTGCCTGCTCCATACAGCATAATTTTACCACCTCCTACCACCCCCAAACGAACGGCCTCACTGAGCATTTGAACCGCACCCTCACAGACATGCTATCCAAATACGTTTCAGACGACCACCGTGACTGGGACCTCGCTCTACCTTCCATTACCTTTGCGTACAACTCTTCCCGTCTCGAAACTGCTGGCTTTTCTCCCTTTTACCTCTTGTATGGCCGCGAACATACGCTACCACTGGACACTGCTTCCGTCTGCTACAGCTTCAACTAGCGATTATGCTCGTGATGAAATCGCCCATGCTGACCATGCTCGCCAACTTGCACACGCTCGCCTACAAGTGTGTCAAGCCAAACAGAAGCAACGCTACGACTTCCGTCACCGTGACGTCCATTTTGTGCCCGGCACCCTCGTGTTGCTTTGGTCACCATCGCGTAAAGTTGGCATGTGGGAAACACTGCTTTCCTGTTACACAGGCCTATATTGCGTTCTCCGCCAAGTAACCGATGTCACCTATGAAATCGCTCTAGCCACGCTCACTACGACCTCCGCTGTGACAGCCAGTGACATTGTCCACGGCGCCCGACTCAAGCCCTACAACTCTCCACCTGCCTTGGATCTTTAAGAGCACCGTGACGGCTCTTTTACCACCGGGTAGCACGGTAGTGTCACGGTATTATCGAGCGATGCTAAAGAGACGGGCCGCTGCGAGAACGACGATGGAGTTGGTCACTGCCCTTAGCGCGATCGAGGGTCGGCCTGGCTCTCTGGCTCCAGTGTAAAGAGCCTGTGAATAGCCTCTTTCGTCTCTGTCTTTCCAAACGTAACAATACTGTGGCGAAGAAAGCGTACGTCTCCTTGAACAAGTCCACTTGTCGAAAAGTTGGCTCCTGCTTTCACCTTGTTCTCGTTTTGCTCATCGTCTTCAATTTCCATCTCCCGCCTTCCCCGTGTTTTCCTATGTATATCTGCCATTTTAGCGGCACTCAGTATGAATGACTTCATTTCACTTCATTTTATGACCTTAATGACCCTTTGATAGGGGTATCACATAAGGGGTGGGATTACATCATGACAGTAAAAGGAAACACGGAAACAGTGATGACGGCACCATTGCGATGTGCGCGAAATGCGAAAACGCTGGTGTACTTAGATTACCCATGCTCGTTAAAAAACCTCTGGTGATCCAAATTATTCCGAAGTCCCTCCTTATGGTGTGCCTCAAAATGAAATTGTGGTTTTGGCACGTAAAACCCCCTAATTTAAGTTTTTCATAAATGGGAAAGACGGAGGACGCTTCGAGGCACCGCAGCAGGTGCTGAACACTCTTGAGGACACTGCCTAAGATGAACGCATCTATGTACATGGCTGCTGTGGCCGCACAAAATTTAACGTCAATGATATTCGTGTAGAAACATTTATTTCTGTTTCCCATGTGCAGGGGAGCCCATTTCTTCCAACTACTCACGACGCCTGCGCATGCACTATGCGTACAAGTCGATATCATTGCGCAGCATTTCCCCATAGGACAGGACAATGTTTAGTGCATTTAAACGGTTCCCGAAGCCGTTTAAATTTTTGTTTGTTCTAATCGGAAAAGAATTTCCTTTTGGTTCGACGCCTTGACCCTACCTCTTCACATCCTCTCTCGGCTGCTCCGCTTAAGCCTTTAGCTAGAACGGAGCAGCAGGTCAGAGGCACTTCATTCAGGCCGACCTCCCTGCCTTTCTGACCTTAACGTTCCTCTCTCTAAATGGCCACTAACTAAGCATTGATAATCGAGATTGAGCGAAGCCTGCGAACTACACATCATTGTGTTATTACTGAGAGGAAATCTACTACCGGACTTTTCGTGGCTGCATTGAATCGATCAGTCAGCGATGTATTCCTCCACTCCCGGTGGCCTCATAGACTGTAGGGTTCAAGCGGTTCCTAAAACAAGAAACAGTTCCTTCATACCCTTTATCTTTCTTCCTCGCTGGATAGCGGTTCTAGCAGCTTGCATATCTTGAGGAAGGATGCGATAGCTTATGGGACAGTTTCCTAATAATTATTCACGTACTATATGATTCCTGTGATCGACAGTCTGTTCCACATCCACCCACATGGCCGTGAGGCATTTTCCAACGTTTTCATGGCTCTCTTTAATACACCACGCTCATTGGATGTGAACGCAAGAGCTCCGGCTTTATGAACATGAAACATAAGCATGATCTGTATGACAAAATAGAAGTGAGGCGTGCAGACAGGACACAAGAGTAGAGAAGTAGACAACACGAACGCCAACTATCAACTGAAGGGAGCACTGAGGCGAATAAATAAAGAAGACACAAAACTCATCTGCGCATGCTCAGGAATGGTAACACCACGTGTCAATCGGGTACACGTGCCGGTCTACGTGAGAGATAACTGTTAAGGTACTTAATCTCTTCCTTATGTAAAGAAATCGAAGGCTGATTCACGCACGCACTTCCACCATTGTAGATATACCATGCCTCTACCATAAGACGCGTATCTTCATTCTTGTGCCTGTACAATATCGCGCATTCATCTAACTCTGGCGTGCAGTTACAATCTCGGCAATGCAATGAAAGATTAGAAGACGATCCACCGGTTAACGACCGTTTATGTTCCATTAGCCTCTGATTGATACACCGTCCCGTTTGCCCTACGTAGAACTGGCCACAGCTAAGGGGACTTTTATAAACCACACCCATACGACAGTGAGTAAAACTGTTGTTCTTATTGTGCTTCACTGGACAAATATCTGTTCGTTTTTTGCCTATTCTGTACGGCAGCGCATCTCTTACCTAGCTTATTGGGAGCAGTGAAAGCAACATTAACATCATATCTACTAGCAACTTTGTTAAGCCTGTGTGACACTGAATGAATATACGGAATAGCCACTACTCTTTTTTTTGCTATTACTGCTTACTGTAATCACGTCCGTCCCTCTCGAAACCGACTTCTTTAGGCGCTCAGCCACAGTGGCCACCGCAACACTAGGATAACCGGCTTCTAATAGGCGCTGGACCTGTGCATTAAAACTGGCGCTCATTTCGTGCATGCAAGATCTTGTGAGAGAAGACTTAAGGCACGACATGGCAATTCCGTTTTTTACTAATTTAGAATGCTTGGATTGAAAGTTTAGCAACGGCTTCGAAGATCTTGGGCAGTACTGCTAACAAACATGATTTTGTTCGAAGATCAAGGAAATGTCAAGAAACAGAATTACGCGTCGCTGAGGAAATTCCTTGGTAAACTTTAATCCTCCCCCCACAAAGTTTAAATTGCTCACTCACTAAGGTAGCTGCGGAATCGAATTCTTCCCTATTGCAGAAAATCAGGTAATCATCAACGTAACGAAATATCTTGATAACGCTATCACCTAAGGCTTTCTCTAAGCAGTTGCCAACCTCACTGAGGTAAATGTTGCTACTCAGGTAAATGTTGTGTTTTAAGCATACCGCGCTGCATAACCAGGTTCGTCCCGGAAGAAGAACGCTCACGCTGTATTTCGGATTGCATTGCTAGCATTAAACAATCAAATTCTCACTTTAAGGCGCCTGACCCTGTCCGACCGTTAGTTGATTACCTTCTGGAGCATAAACTTAGACCAGTAATATCTGACAAGGAAGGTTATTTCGTAATTATGCCAGATGACGTGTTTTCAGAAAAAGCGATCTCAGCCGTAGAAAAGAATTTGCAGCCATTAAAACTCAAGCCTTCGGTAGTTAAGCAACGTGCGGTTGACCTCTTGTCAAGACATAATCTTGAGAGGCTTGTCTGTAATGTCAAGAAAGCTAAATCCCTCACCTTAGAACTGTTTTTCTCGGCCAAGACCCATAAAATAGAAATTCCTTTTCGTGCTATAGTGTCAGAGACAGGGACGTGGCAGGTCTGTGTCGCTGGTTACCTACAGAACTGCCTAGCTTCACTAGTTTTTTCAGACCCCTTTTGCCTACGTAATTCTCAGGCACTAGTTCAGTATTTGAGAGAGGAAAATCCTGGTGACTGTACAGCTTTTAGTATGGATATCGAAGACCTGTATTATTCCTTGCCGCAAGACGGGTTGCTTAATTCCGTAAATGAGTGCACTAAAGAACAAATGCAAGAGTCGGCTTTTATTGACAGATGCGGTGTTTCCACGGGAGCTTTTCTAGAAATTCTTTCTATGTACTTGAAGTCAACGCTGATTGGTTGGAGAGATGGCGTTTTTCTGCAGAAATCAGGCATTTCTATTGGCTCAAAGGTTGCCCCTATTCTTAGCAACATTTACCTGAGTAAGGTTGGCAACTGCTTAGAGAAAGCCTTAGGTGATAGCGTTATCAAGATATTTCGTTACGTTGATGATTACCTGATTTTCTGCAATAGGGAAGAATTCGATTCCGCTGCTACCTTAGTGAGTGAGCAATTTAAACTTTGTGGAGGGAGGATTAAAGTTCACCAAGAAATTTCCTCAGCGACGCGTAATTCAGTTTCTTCACATTTCCTTGATCTTCGAACAAAATCATGTTTGTTGGCAGTACTCCCCAAGATCTTCGAAGCCGTCGCTAAACTTTCAATCCAAGCATTCTAAATTAGTAAAAAACGGAATTGCCACGTCGTGCCTTAAGTCTTCCCTCACAAGATCTTGCATGCAAAAAATGAGCGCCAGTTTTAATGCACAGGTCCGGCGCCTATTAGAAGCCGGTTATCCTAGTGTAGCGGTGGCCACTGTGGCTGAGCGCCTAAAGAAGTCGGTTTCGAGAGGGACGGACGTGATTACAGAAAGCAGTAATAGCAAAAAAAGAGTAGTGGCTATTCCGTCTATTCATTCAGTGTCACACAGGCTTAAAAATGTTGCTAGTAGGTATGATGTTAATGTTGCTTTCACTGCTCCCAATAAGCTAGGTAAGATATGCGCTGCCGTACAGAATAGGCAAAAAACGAACAGATATTTGTCCAGTGAAGCACAATAAGAACAACAGTTTTACTCACTGTCGTATGGGTGTGGTTTATAAAAGTCCCCTTAGCTGTGGCCAGTTCTACGTAGGGCAAACGGGACGGTGTATCAATCAGAGGCTAATGGAACATAAAAGCTCGTTAACCGGTGGATCGCCTTCTAATCTTTCATTGCATTGCCGAGATTGTAACTGCACGCCAGAGTTAGATGAATGCGCGATATTGTACAGGCACAAGAATGAAGATACGCGTTTTATGGTAGAGGCATGGCTTATCTACAATGGTGGAAGTGCGTGCGTGAGTCAGCCTTCGATTACTTTACATAAGGAAGAGATTAAGTGCCTTAGCAGTTATCTCTCACGTAGACCGGCACGTGTACCCGACTGACACGTGGTGTTACCATTCCTGAGCATGCGCAGATGAGTTTTGTGTCTTCTTTCTTTTTTCGCCTCAGTGCTCCCTTCAGTTGATAGTTGGCGTTCGTGTTGTCTACTTCTCTAATCTTGTGTCCTGTCTGCACGCCTCACTTCTATTTTGCATAATGAATCCTTACCAACTAGCTCAGCTTTCTGTCGTTCTAATCTGTATGACAATGTCATGAAATTCAAATGGAGCTCAGAAGACTCGCAAGGGCACGACAGAGCATAATGAGATAACAGTCATCCCTAAAAGCCATAGTCAATATATATCGCAGAACCAAGTCCACGTGATGTGGCCCGTCTTTTTACGCCTGGTGCCAAAAGAAAAAGGGGTGAATACATAATCATCGAGGTCAATATTGTCGCCTTAAAACACCTCCCTCGAAATTATCGGCATACGAGAATGTGGTCGTGCTGCAAGCCCTACGCACATTTTTTTCTGCGCGCAACAATATCGATTAAGAAGTTTTTTTCATTGAGCGCCTGCAACAGGTGCACCCATTTCTTGCTATTGTAATGCAAACCACATTGTGCTCGTTGGCGTTTTGTTACCTTTGGTGGGCGCACTAATTTCTAACTATAAATCCAATCCCCCCAGCTCACCACACCACAACAACACCCGCCAACACATCCATCGGAACTCAGTGCTTAAAGCATCACAGAGGTCTTGGTAAGACGGAACTCTGCCGTCATGAAAAAGTAGTGGCACTTGCCTTAGAGGGTTTTCAGGGTGAAGACCCGCCAGTCGGAGAACAGTTATGGTGAGGGAGTCATCAGGAACTAGGCTCCACTGTGTCGCAGTCAAAACCTCGTCTTCTGTGCACGAAGAAAGAGCTAAGCAGTCCCCTTTACGCGCGCATTTGTAACACGACGTTACATTCCGCGGCACGAGAACTTCTCTATTTCCCGCGCGTTCCCCAGCTAATAAGAATTCTTTCAAACGCCCTCCCAGCCTGCTTCCAAACTCAATCATTTCTAGCCATTCGTTGCTGAGACATAGTCTGGTGCCAGTTTTGATATCGCTAACCAATTCATCGAAAGACTTGGACCCGAGTGTGCATGGCACGCTGCGAATAGCGGTGATGCTAGTCTGGACATAGTTCCCCAGAATTAGCATGGCGAGCGCCCAAAAGGCCGTCGCAACATGGCGATTCGACAAGGCTGCCGAGTTCGGAGGACACCGTCCCAGCAGGGCGCACACAAGGTAGGTGATCACGGTGTACGCACTGAACTGACGTCGTGGGACCCAATAACCAAAACGGTAGCTTGCAACGCGGCAGATTGCCACCAAGCTACCGAAAACCACGAGGCATACGAAAAACCAAAACACTGAGAAACCGGAGTCAATGAAAGTTAACCGCACAGCTCTCATAGGGCAGCTGAAGATGCACAGCTGTGCAGGTGGATACTGAGCGTACATAAAAAACGCGTACTTAACTGCCGTAATGCTGCCAACAGGGAAAAGAGTTATGTCAGTTTTCCTTGTGCGCAGATCATCGATATCTCCACGTACGATATGCAACGTGTTGTTAAGGTGCCTATACGCGGAAATCACTGCAAGGGCATCTGGTGAGCTTTGTACCTCTGCGAGCGAATTTCCCGCTACAGACAATAACGCTCTATAAGCCTCACCTCTCGGAAACATTTGTTGATGCGATTGCAAGTTTGAGAACAGGCGTGGCACCGAAACCGTCTCTCGAATGTGGCACCTGCGAAACTGATGTGCAGGGGCATTGATGCTCTCAGAGCTGATACTTACAACCTGGCATAGATCTCGCGGAAACGTGCTAAGGGTTTCCTCGTGCGTTCTGCCAGAAATATAGAATCGAGCCCGCATTCGACGTGGCATAAGCTTCTTAAGATGATGAAGTGCATCCCGTGTGTCACTTGACGGCCAAGGTACAAACACTTCCTTCCAGTGAAACTGATGCGAAAGACAGGAATCTGTAGATTCTACGCAACGGTTAGAACTCCAGACACAGGAGAAAAATGCGCATCTCATCTTGGCGCGCGATGACGTGCTCACAAATTTCAGCGCAAGGGGAAACTCATGAAGCTTTCCAAACAATTCTTGCGCGTCTGTAGGAGAGTATAGCAAGAAATGACTTGCGGAATATACATTTGAAGCATTCATCGCGCTTAGCATTTTGGGAGATAGTTGCGATGAAGTCAAGGTCGGCGAATCCAATTGCCAAAGCACCACCATCAAGTATAGCGAAATTCCAAGATCGTAGGAACGCATCACTGTTCCGGTGAATTGCGCTTCACAGTATCCTTTTTCTGCCCTTTTGATCGTCCAATAAAGCTACAACACCGCTTATGGAGGTCAAGACGTCACTTTCAGAGAAACGCATCCAGTATACCGAGGTGCTCTGTCGTAATGTATACTATGTCGGCGCATCTGCCTAAATCTCCCGTCTGGAGGAGCAGAGACCTCACCACTGCGCTCTTGCTTACCTGCCTAGCGGTGATTTCCTTTCTGTGAATTTCGAAAAAGGCTGGACTCGCCTTTTACCATGAATTAAATATTGTTGTAGCGAACACCCTGCTTCATTCAAGGTAACATTGAGCTGTCTTCCATTTCAATAGTCCTTGTTTGTTTCTAAATATGTTGTTATATTTATGCGGTGAACAAGTGGGCATTTTCTCTAAAAGCTTCTGTGCACAGCTCCATCGTAGGACGGCACGGCTCTGGGGACCACAGCGATTGCACCCAGGAGGGTGAATATATGCATTCATGTCGCCACAAATCGATCTTCCGCTCTGGGCTTGCCATGCTGCCCGGCGTTTTTCATAATTTTCTCGCGGCCTCAGGCAATCAAGATCGCCTCGTTGACAGCGGAGTGCGTGCGGGGAAGTTGATCTGTTTTTGCCATCAAAAACATAAACCGCAAATATCCGTAGTAGTGAAAAAACTTTCCATGATGTATACTGTAAATACATTACAACCCAGAAAGCAGTGTACTGAAGCAGATTTATTGAGTGAGTCCTCTGCCATGCGTCGCCTTGACAAACGTTTTATGCGAATGCACCAGATGTTGCCTGGGCAACAGTGTACGCGCCACAAATGTATATCGGCACACACGCACACATGCAAAATATATATATATATATATCATAAGAAGCCAACAAACACTGGCACCAAGGAACACATAGGAAAAATTAGCTGTGCTTAATACATGACATAAAGAAAGGATAAATTTATGCAAATGGAAGTGGAAGTGGATCCACAACCACAAAATGCGAAGGTTCCGGGATTGTTCCCCACCTGCGGCAAGCTGTTTTTTGATCCACTTTCATTTCCATAAATTTATGGTTTCTTTATTTCATTTACTATAGAGAAGTTATTTCGCCTATGTTGCTCTTGGTGTCAGTGTTGTTGGCTTCTTATGATATGATTAATAAAGTTGGGGTCCCTCAGTTAACCTTATTTCTTCTCGTTTATTACATAACGAGGGTCTCGAATCCGGCAACATTGATGCCTTCAGGTAGCATGTGTGGGTTTATTGACCGGTTGCCTGCAACGAAATAAGATCACGTTCACGTGACTCCTGTGGCTGAACGGATGTTCCACATCCGCCATCAAGGTTTGTGAGTGGTGGCTATGGCTAGCACACCGAGGGCTCTACTAGGAAACATAAATACCCAAGAAAGTGGATGGGGAAATGGTGCCGCGGTAGCTCAGTTGGTAGCGCATCGCACGCGAAATGCGAAGGTTGTCGGATCGTTCCCCACCTGTGGCAAGTTGTTTTTTTCATCCACTTTCATTTCCATTAATTGATTGTTCCTTTATTTCATTTATTAAGAACGAATATGCACCCCTATATTGTTTTGGAGTCAGTGTTTGTTGGCTTCTTATGATATGATTACTAAATTCGGGTCCCTCGTTTAACCCATTTTCTTCTCGATTATATATATATATATATATATATTGTGAGCATTATTCATACGCTTCATATTCTCACCTGTACATACTCATCATCACCGTTTTGGACTCTGGTGGTGGGGCTCGCACTCGGTAGAATAAAGAAGAGACTGGCTGCCTAAACCTCGTCTCACAAGTGGTGGAGTGCGCTGTCCGGTTCCTTCGCCCTCTCGCTCCCGGTCTCTCTCCAGCTTCACCTACGCTACATCCCTGGAGCTCCGCTCGGGTCGCCGCCTCTACCCAGCACCTCCACCACTTGTGAGACGAGGTTTAGGCAGCCAGTCTCTTCTTTATTCTCCCGAGTGCGAGCCCCACCACCAGGGTCCAAAACGGTGATGATGAGTATGTACAGGTGAGAATATGAAGCGTATGAAGAATGCTTACAATATATATATTTATATATTTATATATAATTGATATGTTTGCGATTCAAGCAATAATTAAAAGATTCACTAATTAAAATTAATTTCTTAAGCAATACTTCGTGATGAAAAAATGTACATGCGGCTATTATACAGTCGGTACGATTTCTCTAGAGCTCTTGGGTATATTTAAAATCTTGATCCAAGTTAGCTGGGACACCCTCTTATATATACAGGGTGTATTTTTAGCTGCACCAAATTTTTAAATTTACAAAAAAAAAAAGACCTGGTAATGTCATGTTCAGAGTTCGAATGTACAGATTGGCGGCCTCTAGATACAGAGCAAATGCCGCACTTGCGTGCGTAATTGGCGAAGTTGTGGTAATTAACTTTCTAATTTTCAACAATAGGTGGCTACAGCAAATGAGTACTTTTGCGAGCGTCCTCGACACAGCCTATCCGAACGATCAAATTAGAGTTCCCATGGCAGGCTCTTTGAAACCGAAACTGGCTGCAAAAACAGCGTCTGTCTCATCCATGTTGCCTCCTCCCTGCATTTCGTCACGTCTCCGAGGTCAAAGCCGACCCAGTCCTCTAGCAGCTTGCGTTACCTCTTTGCGGTCTGTGGCGTTGGCCTAGCGCTTCAATGCCGGCAGTCCGCCAAATTTAATTCGTCATTCCGTTGGGCGCCACATGTCCACTTCCATCGACGAAATTAGTTTCCCGATGCCCAACGGAATGACGAAGTCAATTTGGCGGCCCGACTTAGGGAAGGACCTTAGGGAAGGGCCCGAGAAAATACGTGCCCATTTCTTGGAATGGTTGTGTTGGTCGTGTAACAGGCTTCAGGAAATCGGTTGGGCACTGAGGTGGACTCTTTCGGTGCTAGTAGTCGCGGCAAGATTTCACGTAATGCTTGACTTCCGCGGCAAGCTTAGGCCAGTAGCAGCGTTTTCGAATTCAGGCCAAGGGAAGCGCGAATCCCAAATGGGCTGAAAAAGGCTTATCGTGCCACGCGGACAGAATATCGGCGCGCAGCGCGAAAGGAACGACAAGATGTCCATTCTCCTAATGGGTGGAAATCCTTTTTATACAAGGCACTGTTGCGGAGACAGAACGAAGATGGTAAACGCGCGAATGTTCGTGGAGGATGCGAACTTTGGCCGTCAAGATAGTCGAAAAGTTGCCCGAGTTCGTCTCGCTGTTGCCGAGCTAAGTCATATATGACAGCGCAAAGAAAACGACCATCATCATCAGCATCACTTGACACCGTTGCAAGTGGAGCGCGCGAAAGACACTCATCGTCAGTGTGCCTCCAGCCAGACTTGTAGATGATTTTTACATCAAATTCTTGAAGACGAAGGCTCCACCTGGCAAGACGTCCTGAAGGATCTTTGAGACTGGCTAGCCCACAGAGCGCATGACGGTCGGTAACAACTGTGAACCGACGACCGTATAAATATCGCCGAGACGACAGCTAAGCATTCCTTTAAAGTGATGTGATGTGAAGGTGCGGCTAGCGGAAGCGATAGCACGTTCCATGCCATCTAAACACTTATCGAGGCCGATGTTGCTAGCATTAGTGTGTCGTTCAGTGTCGGCACCTTCATCAATGTTTCCAAATAAGGGCGGTGTCTGGAGGCGCTACTGAAGTTCGGAGATGTCTCTCTGCCCGGGTCCCCAAACAAGCGGAATATCCTCCTTTGTTAAACGAGTGTAGGGTTCTGGAATCTTGGAAAGATTCTCAATAAGGCGCCTACAGTTTGCGCAGAGGCCGGAGAAGCGACGCACGTCTCGTTTGTTGGCTGGTGGCGGGAATGCGCCAACAACCATACTCTTTTCTGGTTCTGGCCGAACACCTTCATGACTAGCAACGTGGCCGAAAAACTTGAGTTCCTGCTAAACAAAATGGCATTTTTCAGGTTCTATTGACAGGTCTGCAGATCGAATTTCAAGGTTCACGGACTGAAGTCACTGCATGTGTTCTTAAAACGTCCGAAAAAAAACGACGTCGTCTGAATAGACGAGACATGATTCCCACTGAAGACCTGACAGCACACTGTCCATCGTTCTTTAAAAGTTCGTGGGAGCTGAATATAATCCAAAGGGCTGTACCTTAAATTCGTACAGGCCGTCAGGAGTTACGAAAGCAGACTTTTCGTGATCTAATTCATCAACTTCTATCTACCAGTATCCCCAGCGTAAATACATTGAGGAGAATTCTCAGGTATGTCGAAAATGGTCTAGAGAGTCATCTATGCGGGGAAGATGCTAGACATCGTTTTTCGTCACCCTATTCTCTTTGCGAAATAATCAACACAAAAACGAAAAGTGCCGTCCTTTTTCTTGACAAGTACAACGGGCGACTCGCATGGGCTGGTTGAGGGTTGAATTTCGTCGTCGTCTAGCATTTGCTTCACTTGACAGCTAATTGACTCTAGCTCTTTTTCTGACACGCGGTAGACGTGCTGGCGCATGGGTCGTTCGGCCGTGTCCGTTATAATACAGCGCTTCGGGATGGAGGTCTGTGTTACTTTTGACGTGGATGCGAAACAATTACTGAACATACATGAAATACTTCGTGTTCGCTCTTTCGGTGTGGTTGAGAGCTCAAGATTTACCGAACTGTCAACCACGGTGTCACCCTTGGCGGTTGCAGAAAGCTCAGCAAGCGTAGGACCTATTGTATCCCTCATACTTTCAAAGTGAGCAATGACCGTTAGCTTTCCCAGGTGTTGGTAGCCGGCGCTGAAAGTCGTCAATAAAAGCTCACTCATGGGGCGGTTCAGTTGAATAATGCTGCGGGTAACACAGACTTGCCGAGCCAAGAACACCGACAGGCTTCCTTCAGCGATGCCGTTACTATTATCGACGGCATGCGGCAGTGAAAGAGAATCGTTGGCGGTCGGCTGGCATATCAGGGGAGGAGGTTGTTTAATAGATCCGTCAAGAGCAGCCCCACCCCCGGAGGTCGGTGCTCCTAGTCTCTCCAGCGTGAGCTTTCGGACCTAATGGTTATGCCCTCAGCGGCATGAGCAAACGGCAAATGTTGGCCAGGTGACGTAGAACATCGAGGAGATGGAGAGCGGGACTGGCACCACGGTAGAGTCGAGGACGGCTCGCTCGCCAAGTACTCGAGAATTGCTCGGGGACGCTCACGATCACGGGGTCGACATGCGTATCGGCGAAACCCAGGAAGGCCCATCTCGCCGTATGTGTACTCTCAGTATACGTGACCTGCTTCACCACAATCGTAGCAGGGTGGCCGACTGTCTGGAGTGCGCCAAACACAGGATTTCCGCACTTTTAGACTTGGGCTCGCGGACGGCAGAGGTGCTGGAAATGTAATGAGGGCTCGAGAAGTCCTGCGTCGTCTGTTTGGTGTGTTAGCGGGACGGATAGCCGACTGCCGGCATAGGGGGCCTTAATGCTTGTGCGTACATCAGGATAGGGGCTTCGACTGGCGGCTTGACCAGCTTTTGTCCCACCTGCCTGACCACTTCGCGAACCACATCACTTAAAGCAGTCACGTTGGATTGAGGAGACATTGCATGAACTTGTTGCAGCTCCTCACGTACAATACTGCGCACGAGCTCCCTTAGGGTCGTCAAATCAGGGGTGGCCATGAACAACGAAAGAGATGTGAAGTTGCTTGGGCGTTCGCACAGCGACGACCGCTGCCGTAGCATACGCTCCGTCGTTGTTGCGATGTTGAGGAATTCGGCTACGGTATCTGGTGGGTTGAGCACTAGACATGCGAACAACTGCTCTGTAACGCCTGACATTAACAAGCGCACTTTCTTTTCTTCTGTCATTCCCGGATCAGCGCGCTGGAAGAGCCGCGACATGTCCCCAACGATCATGGCGACACTTTCATTTGTTCTTTGATGCCTGGAATTGATAGCGCGTTCTGCTTGCTTCTTCTTTTCTTAACTTCCGTGGGTATTGCGTAGCTTGCAACAAAATATTCGCCAGGTGGCCAAACTAGCTTCGTGGTGTTCGAACCAGATGCGCGCCGAATACTCCAGGGCGAAGTAGACATACCGAAGCTTCCAGTAGTCGTCCCATTATTTCACGCTGGCAACTCGATTGTAATGGTCCAGCCAGTCCACAACATCCTCGAACTCGTCACCGTGAAACGACCTTGGGATTCGCGGCGTGTTGAAAATCCACGGAGCAGGCGGAGTGGTGGTCTCTCCAGTCTGGTTCCTCGTTTAACTGGTTGTCATGGTTGTACATTTTACTGAGCGAGGTTGCAGTTCTGGTGGCATTCCTAGTTGTCGCCGGCTGCGCCGAAGGTCAACGTCAAAGTTGTCGTGATCGAAGTTTGCAGCTTCGTGTTGGTCGCAGTGCATGGAACAGTTTACCCCGCACCTCGACCAGTAACGTTACTACATATATGACAAACACTATTAAATTTAATCTAATAGAAACATACCATTCCTCTCGGACACCTTGACTGAGAGTGAGTGAGTGAGTGAGTGAGAACATTATCGTCCAATATCATTGACATCCTGATGTTGTAAACTAATTGAACATAGTGTTGCCAATCAGATTAAGGAATTTAGAGAGAAACATTCAATACTGCCTAACTTTCCACACGATTTTAGAAAAGGCTATTCAACAGTTACACAGCTTGTCACCGTAATTCATTTACTCGCTTCATGCCTTGATAAAAATTGTCCAATTGATGCTGTATTTCTTGATTTTCGCAAAGCCTTCGATAGAGTTCCATATGACAAACTAATACTAAAAGCTTAGACATCTTGAGCTTCGAGAAATATTGATCGCATGGATAACAAACTATCTAACAAATCGCCGCCTGTTCGCGAAAATTAATAAGCAGTAGTCTGGCTGTCTTCCGGTTATCTCGGGAGTTACTCAAGGAAGTGTCCTAGGACCATTGCTCTTTTTACTTTACATAAGTTATATTGCTACTGGTATTCACTCCAGCGTGCAAATTAGGTTCTTTGCGGACGACTGTGTGCTTTTTGGAGAAATCACTTCAACAAATGATCAAACTGACTTAAACGCTTCTGTTGCTGGCATTACTGATTGGTGCAAAACATGGGGAATGCGGCTTAACGCTGAAAAGACGGTCTTTCTTCGCTTCACTCGTCAGAAAGCTCGACTAACCTTTAGTTACACGTTAGGTTCGTTGTCTTCGCATGAAAAAACAAAATATAAGTATTTGGGTGTCACATTTACTAACAATTCGTCGTGGAATTTACACATTGATAATATCTGTTCAGTGGCGTAGCAACAAAGGGGGGTGGGGGAGATCCGGGGGAAGTAGGTGGCGTTTTCCGTTTTTCTAATATGGTGGGGAGATCAGCGTCACTGAGACGCAATTTAATTTTCGTTTTCGTTCAGGGCAGCCCACAGCCAAAATACTGCGGGCCATAGTACCTACGACCATTTTTGTGACGTTCTTGTTGGGGAAGATATGAATGTCAGCCTTCAATTTTTCAAATGCAATGTTGCCGCTAAAATTGGTAATTAAAACTTTATATTTTTTTACTTGTGACGTGAGCCGTATTTGCCACGATGCCGCATTTGTATTGGTCGCCAAGCCTTACAGTCTGACAGAAGATGTGCACATGCGCTTACCACAAGTTATCAGTGCGGCAGCCTGTGCTATTTGGCGCAGAAAAACAGCGTGTATTGGCATCGAGCTCCATCACTGGAAAAGCTGCCGCCACCATCGGCGTGACGTGCTATTAGGGATCACGTGGACATAGCAGCCGCGTCGGCTGCTTCGGGAACGACGAAGCGAGCTGGAAACGAGAGTCTAAGTTCCCTCGTACGCTGCGGTCCTCATTTAGTGGCGACATTTTCTCGCTTCGGGTGTCTCCTTTACAACGACTGAAAGAACTACAATAGGTAGTGGCTGCCTTTGAAGGCGCGCAACATGGTAGGCTCCTGATCGGTGCCGCAGTGCCGGACGTACGCAACGGAGCCCGGTGTCAGCGCTATTCATACGTAGCCACAGGACAAGAAGCTGCGAGAAGCTTGGCTCGCGAAACACAAAAACCAGCAAACAGTCATCGGCTACAACTCGGGTATGCAGCAAGCACAGACGCGAGGGAGATTTCTGCTACGGCGCCGGGTCGGCGATGTTCTAAAAGCGCGCACTGAGACGCTCGCCCGAGTCCGCTGCCCGGCTAATGTCATGACGGTTTGGTCTATGAACTTGTCGATGCTATAGATACTGGAAAGTTCCCTGGAGTGGAAAGTGAGCGGTAAGAAGCACATTAATAAAAAGCATGGCATATGGCCATATTTGTTTTATGAAATAATGCACTGGTTTAGAAAAAAAAGAAGCCGCGCGGAAAGCGCACGCTGTGAACACCGATAAACATATAGTGCGGCGCAACTCGAGAAATAATATTGAAACGTAAAAGAGTTAAAAAAAAATTGAATCGTCGCGACGGGACATCACAGGCGTCGAAGTCTCTACAGTGAAATTATTTTTGAACAGCTCTAATAGCGCCCACGCAACAATGGTTGCTTGTATACTGTCAAATACTCATATTCTGCGGCCTAAAGCTCATGGCACGGTGCGAAAACGCGCACGCGGCGAAAGCGAAACTGCGCGGACAAGCTTGCAGACGCGTAGTCGGTCGCTGCGAAGCTGTGCGATCGCTGCATTGAGGCTTCATTCTATTATGCTCCGTTTAGTTATACAAAAACTATAAGGACCTTTTTCTCATAGTTTGCTCTCAGCGTTTGCCTACCTTTCACGCAAAAAGCCGGTTCGGGAGACTCCATCGCGGCGACCGCGCACACTGGCGTTCACTGTATGTATTCGGTAAAGAGATAGCCTCTATAAACGATTCTGTGCTTTCAGTTTGCCCAAGATTATTATTTAGACAGTAAAAAACTTCTCTCGTTTCGAAAGTACTTACAGAAATGTCCGGGAGAGCTCCCGCGTGGTGTTTTCAGTGAGCGCTGACAGCAAAACCTATGAGGATCGCGCCGCGTGATCCCTCATACTAAGCAAGCGAGGCGCTTCCGATACATGGCAAGTCCGTAACTCCTTGCCGCCAATACCTGCTGAATTCGCGACCTCTGGGAAACAAAGCGAAGGAGAGGGGGACCTGTGGGATGCGCGCGGTATCCAAGGCGGCTGTACTGGTGCTGAAACCCGGAAATTGTCGATATCCTCGCCTTCCTCGACTACACACCCGCGCGAACGAGACCACGCACCATAATGAAACTTTATTGAAATTGCGAAAGTACTTGCGTGGATGAAAATGAAATTTTGTTAGTCACTGATGAAGCGCGCCCAGGCCTCCAGCCACATACGCATTTCTATACTTTTTGATTATTAAGCAATCACGGAACACTAGTCTCCCGAAAGTTCTGTAGCAGAGCGAATGTCCTACTAAACAACGTAATAGTGCAAAAAATATGCGCGATATGCGAGATATGAAAAATATTTCTTGCCTTCGCAAAAGCTATCCAGTAGAAGGCAGCAATATACAGTTCAATTAGCATGTTAGCCAACCCAACGAACGCGTGAACCACACAAACATACGTAAACGCCCATTTTGCAGCTCGGCGAAACGTTTTCATGGCACAGCAAGGCCTGTCATCCAGCGGCACCTTGCAGCATGTCGGCGGCGCCCAGTCAGACACTAGATGACGGCAGCTTCCAAAAATGGCGGCCCCAAAGTAAAAATGTTTGTAGCTGCCTGTAGTGACCCTGCAGAATAAGCTGACTGGCTCTGCTTCATGTTACCTTGTGTACGTCTACAAGGCAGTGGTCAAAGTTTGATTACCGTTTGTGCACTTTTCGAAACTATCGACAGTGCAAAACAGTTGGACTGACCTCACCAACGATGATTCAAGTATGCGAGTAGGCGAAGTACGTCACCTATGATGCGTGTACTGCAACCAGACTCACCTCACGCGCTTCCCTCTCCATGGACACGCTGCGCCATTTAGTGGCGTACTCGCGCATACCCAGTTGCACCCGCTCAGAAACAAACGTTGGCGTCAAAAATATTAATTTAAGAATGCCACATAACCAATATCACATAAACCTTGGCCTCTAAGTCCCATACATACCTAAAAGCGCATACTAGTGGCACATACCTGCCTGGCACATATCCAATGACTTCAGCGGGACATGCCGCTCCATGTGCCACTTCACATACCGGCGGTATACTTACGTGCCGCGGCACATGCCCAAGCTGGCGTCGAGGAGGTTCATCGAAGAACGTCCGCAAGTAGGACATACCCATGAGAATGATCCACAATGTTAGACTGCACAACCTTCGGCGTCGGACCCTAATTCTGGTGAACTATTCCAAATGAATAGCCGGGAAGAATAGTGTGACAATATCAGCGTTTACATGAATGCGACAGAATGCGACAGCAGCGCATCGCATTTTCTATCTCACCATGAGTAACGCGATGCGCCAGCGCTCACGTGTACCGCATCACTCGTGCCGTAATGGTGGTGGCTCACGGTGTCGCACATCGTAGCCAAAGCAGCGCTGCCAGACGCTTGCGGTAAAGTCTTTCAGAACGGGGGAGTCGGTTCAGCGGTTCAGCGGAAGCGTTGGCAAACGTCGAAGGTGAGGCAAAAAATTCGTCGCTATTCCATTATCGAGAGTAGAAGTAAGCATGAAATGGCTACCGGCAGAGCAGATTGGTTGGAGACCCTACTAGCGACAATCGTGAAATGGGTTCAGTGCATGTTCGCAATGGCCAAACCCCACGACTTCACACCGCAGTACGCCATACTGTGCACTGGTACACTGTAAACGGAAATTAACCGAAAAGGGCATTTTAAGGGATGTCACCTCCCTTGAGACTACGTGCCTGAAAACCGTGCTCCCTTACAGGGGTGTACAAATGTTCAGCGTCCTCCATTTCGCTCCCTCGCGAAATGGGGATGAAAGAAGGAGAAAGAACCTCCATTCTACATCCTTTTTAAGAGAGAGTTTAGAAGATAGAGGCCTCCCTTTAGCGTAAATGGAGTTCTCTTTCTTATTTTGGCGTTATTTTCTTTTATTTTACACATCTGTGAGAAGGAAACGAGAAAGGAGAGATATATTGTCCAAGTGGTTCTTTTCCTTTTTTTTCATTTCAGCAAATTTATACATTTCTGGAGTGCAAGCCAAGTTATTAGGGCGATATAATAGACGATTTGTTCGTCTCGTCGACCACAATGCCTGTCGCGCTGCCAGAGCCCCAGGTCGGCACCTGACGAGCTGTCTTCGGAAGCGGGACCATGCAAAACTTCGACGGTTTCGGCCGCAGAATGTCCTCGCTTCTGTTCTTTTTCCCTTGAACTAAAAGTGAAACTAAAGGCAAAGCCCGCAAAGCGCCACTGTCGTCGGCGCCGGTAACGGCGCCTGTTTTGCTCATAGCAGTTCTGCGTGTGTCTATATGCGTTATTGCGAGGTGCCGTCGGAGGGTGTTTCGTGTGCTGTGGAGCCTCACAAGAAACCTACCTGCTCCACTGCGCAGCACGGCGGTGATCGGCCAACGCGTAGCCGTCGCCTTGTCGTGATCTCTGTACTTAATTACGCTTTTGTGGTTCGTGCGGCCGTGCTCGGGCATTCCCTACTGCGCCACGATATGAAAGCGGCAAGTGAAACCTCACCCACAGTCCTCACAAAGTCGGACCGCGTGCGGTGTCGACTGCTTTGGAAACGGAGCGTTTCGGATTACCGCTTTCCCAGTTGCCTCATGTTTCACGCGGCCTTTTCAAGCTGCGGTGGTGAGTACGGCGCGGACCCATTGCGCTATGCACATAATGCTCACACCTTTTATGTCGCGGTGTTGAGACTCATCGGTCCGCTCAAGAAAACTCAAGAAGCCAGTGCCGCACAAAAAAGAGACATTTCAAAGTTTTTTTTCTAGTGTTTTGCGTGTCAGAACCATGATCTGATTATGAGGCACGGCGCAGTTGGGGACTTCGGGTTAATATTGACCTCTTGGGGTTCTTTACCGTGCACAGTTTATTGTGCGGCACGCGGGCGTTCTTGCACGCCCCTGTATCGAAGTGCTTCCGCCATGGCCAGGATTTGATCCTGCGTCCTCGTGCTTAATACTAAGCACAACGCCAAGGATGCTTATAGCAACCAAGGCGGGTGAAAGAGTGTTGGATTTTCGTCATCAGGTGTTGTGTGATATAGGTTGTGACAGCCCACTTAAAGAACACAACAGGAAATTTTAGTCTGTCGTATTTTGGGATGCTTTTTTCTGTTGTCTGAAGTGTGACGTCCTGTAGCTTGTGATCAATATTTAAATAAAAATTGATAGAGACTTCTTTAAGGCTATGTAATTTTGTTAGTAGAAAAAAGCTTCCCCGCCAGAGATTCGAACCTGGGACATGAGGATCACAAGCCCAACATCTTAATACTGCACCACGCTGAACATGGCTTCTAGCGTATATTTTAGCTATGTCAACACTCTGCATTGATGTTTGCATTTGCATATTAAGAGCCAAGATGCGCTTTCACTCCACCGCGTCAACTGCCGCATCTCTAGAAGAGTAAAAGTGTTCTTACCATCGACAGGTACATTGTGTAGTGCTAGAACATGGACTTTGCAGTAGGATATCGATATTAAATAAGAAATACAGAAATAGACAACGGTGACTGAGAACACTGTTAGGGTTGTTACTGCTAATTTCGAGAGTTGCCTCTCGCTCTTTACACTTTTGAGTGCGCATATAATTCTGTGTTCATTACAAAATAGCTGCATAAGTATTCGTGGATGATTGTTCATTCTGACAGCATACTGCCTTCTCTCGGCAGCGCTGTACCAGAATAATGAGACCTGACCGAGACAGCTTTTCACGCAACCTTGTGGAACAACCCAAAATTTCTTTTTCGCTTCGTAAAAGCTTATGCAATATTTCTGGGAGATTAACTGTGAATGTAACGGAACATGTAAGTCCACAGGCCTGTGTGCCACATCTTACCAAATAACAAAAAACGGATCCGCAGCCACTCCCACAGATGGTATGATTTTGATCAGCGGCCGATTTTGAGGAGGCGCGTAGGGCGTTTATGGTGCTTCGTCGTCACGGCACAATTATAACAATTGGCCACGTCGACTTTAATACCGCTGTCGGTGCTATCAGCATTGCCGGCTTCAGAGAAGCACGATTGAATACCACGCAAGTGAAAAGTACAGTGGTCACCACCGATGCGAAACTGACATACAATTTTAAAGCGTTGCGACTGAAAGCGCTTCTGTCGCAGCGGCAGAACTTATGTCACTGCGACGGAAAGTGGCATATTTCTAACGCCACGACAGAAAATGTGCAGTTCCGACTGAGAGTTCCTGTTGCGACGTCAGAATCGCTGTCGCGATAGAAAGTTGTTGTTGCTACTTCAGAGCTCTTGTTGTCCTGACAGAACGTTTCTCTTGCGACTTCAGAAGTCTTCGTCCGCACGACAGAATCTTTCTGTTGCGACGACAGAATTTCTGTCGCAACGTCAGAATCGCTGTCAGGATAGAAAGCTGTTGTCATGACTTCAGAACTCTTGTTGTCCCGACAGAACGTTTTTGTTGCGACTTCAGAACTCTTGCTCTTCGCGAGAGGTTGATTCTGTTGGGACATCAGGATTTCTGTCGTAACGTCAGAAATGTCTTTTGCAACTACAGAAACATCAGGCACTGCTGTCGTACAATAGAAATTTCTTTAGTTGCGACAAAAATTTCTGTAGTTGCGACAGAAATTCCTGTAGTTCCGACAGGAATTCCTGTTGTCTTTTTCAACTGGGAGCGATTTGCGTCACAGCAACATTATTTTTAAGGCGGCAAATTACTGTTATGCAGCATGAAGAATGCGAACCGCCAGCCTGTTTCTGTGTTAAATGGAGGCAAGCAGTCTGTGCACACAATTATGTTCAGTTTTTCACTTTTGTGAAAGAAGCTTCCAACTGCATGCATTTTCACTGGGAAATCTGTACCAGAACTTCTTGTAAAAAATTGTCTATGCACAAATGTGTGTGCATTAGAAATCGCAGTTTCAGGCAGTTAGAGCCTACAATTTTTTTTTTCTGTATGCGGACACTAACAGCGCTTTCATAGTCATGTATTGGACGTTTGACCAGTGCTGGAAAGGATAAATGGAACAACTTCAAAGAGGCCTGCGAATTTGTTTGCTTGGTCAGGCTTTGATGTACTTTAGTAATGTGTTCATCTGCAGATGTCGTCTGCATGCATACTCGGACTTTAGTTAAGTTTCAATGCATTAAAAGAAACCACCTAGCCAATCTCAATTCTTTATCTTGTTTCTTGCCCTTGGTGTCCACATACCTGAATGTATTCTGAGTTTTTGTACTAAAACAATGGCAGGGCACCACACATGCTAGAAACATTAAAACAAAGAACAAGGAATGTGGCACAAATGATCCACGGAGTCACAAAACAACAAAAAGGGTTCAAAGAAGCGGAGACAGTCAGACTTGTGCAAGCATTCATTATTAGCAGGGTGACCTATAGCCTCCCCTTTCAAAAACTAAATAAGGCTGAAATGTCTAAAGTGAGCTCCATCATCAGGGCAGCTAGGGCTCCCAGAAGCACAAGCGCCGAAAAGCTGGAGCCTTTTGGTATTCACAATACATATGAAGAACACGCATGGCAGTGGTCACGCCTCAGAGCGAACATCTGAATTATACAAAACAGTGAAAGGCCCTGTTGCAAAAGGTGGGATATCCCCTGAGAGCGCAGTATGGCAGGGAAAAAACAGTTTGGCTACCCAGACAAACAAGGCAGAAAATTCTAGTTTCACCAATCCCAAAGAATATGAGCACGGAACACCACCAAAGCAGAAGACAAGCGCAATCAAAGGCTTTAGAAAAGAAATATGAAAGAAATCCAGACACATACTACGCAGATGCGTGTAGAGTGGCAACAGACAAATTCACAATAGTGACCTTCAATCGGCCCACAGTCATAACAACCTCCATTCGAAACCCTTGAACTTGCACCGGGGAGGCAGCAGCCATAGCACTGGCCTTTCGAGATGGAGATGCAAAAGAAAACAATCTGCATTGGCCATGATGGACTCGAAGGCAGCATGCTGTTCGTTCATGACGGGTACAGTCCCACACAAAATTCACAAGATCGCACCAGGTGATAATTTGGTGCCCGGAAGACTCTGGACTCGAGGGAAATGAGAGGGCGGAACAAGCTACTCAACCAATAACCATCCGAGCACTAGTCAGTCCTTTCAAGGAACCCCTATACACCCACACGACACCTTCGCAAACGAGGAAAAAGAGAGACAAGAATACAGCCACCCGCACTCTAACCTTATGGAAGAACAAGCCAGAGATTGGCACTGTGTACAGACTGACACATATCTACACCTACAAATACTCAGTAAGATACACCCTCCATTCTATAAAAGTACGTGTTCTTGGCACGGGGAGCTGCGAACTCTCGCCAACTTCACATAAACGCATAACCTACAGCCTCCAAATTCCAATTCTCCCCTTACGGCGCAACTGCCAAGTAACAGGCACTGGGATGTTTGGCTTGCTAGCGAAGATGCAGAGAGCCAGAGAGCTCTTCTCGCTCAAGCCAAGCAAACCACAGAGACCTGTGGAGCCCTTGACTGAGGGACGCACCAACCGCCCAAACCGCTAAGAGAAATAAAGTTTCTACAACTACTACTTGCCCTTAGTGCTATAAGGCATCACGTTTACCTGCAACTACAAATGAGCCACATCTCACTTGATTCACTCAGTTTCCATCCAGAGAATGCACTCTTTGTAGGAGGGCACGCATGATTGATTGCGTATGTGCAGAATTTTGTTGCCACAGAGGGGCATGTAATATGGAAACCGACATAAACATTATTACACTCTGCAGTAACTAGTCCTGAATTGAACATTTAAATATAAAGAGATGTTTCAATAAATGACAAAATTTGTTTGTTTTAACTCGGTGAGTAGTGTGCTACAGTCTGGGATTCTTTTATTCCACGTGGTAGAGGTGTGTGGCTGTCATTGTATTGCTTTCAAGCTTCTGCATTAAGTGTGCTCGTTGCACCTGGGACTAATTCTCAAAGCAAATATGTTTCAGGTAATTGTGAATTCTTGTGAAACATGACACATATTTTGCTGTATTTTTCTTGGAAAATATATTCAGAAAAGCAGCTTTTATAGCTTCAGTAAATTATTCATTGTGGCCAATTCAACTGACCCTTTCCGAGATTGACCATTAATCTTACAGCAGTGTCTTTCTATAATTCTGGTATTCAGTGTGTATACTGCTTCTTTTCAGATATGTTAACACCAAAAAAGTTTGCATTCCTAAGAGCTTAAACAGCCACAGGCCACATTGCAAAGACGGAGATCTGAGTATCAAGAAAAAAAATCTGTAACAAAGCTAGCAAGAAGTACTCACAAGCAAATGCTTGTTGTCAGAGGGATGTAAGAATAATACAGCCCATCCAGGGGCTGCACGAAAGCCAGATAATAGCCACAAAAACAAAGCCTACATATGTCAAAGCCATTTTAATAAAAAATGACATTTAACTCCAGTGTACGCATAATGAAGCCTTGCTAATTATGTCAATTTAGTAGCACTACCGCACAGTACTGGTGTGCTCCGGAATGGTGGCTCACATTTGCAGGCAGCAGTAGGTGCAGCGACATCCACTATTCGTGCATCACTCATTTGGGCAATGCACACCTTGCTGCAAGCAAAAGGAGCCACAATATAGCTTTCTAACAATTCTTGGCACTTAGTTTGAGAAAGGCGTTTCCAACCAGATCAGAATAGACCGACATTGCCTTGCAGCATGCTCGACACCAAAAACGTAACTCCTTACTCTCGAACCCAAAGTGTCTGTTTACCTGGCATAACACGATGTGCAAAATATGCTCACCTGTCCCCTGCCATCCTCGCACCCCCCCCCATCACACGCAAAGAATATTCCTGGCTACGGCACTGGTCCTTGTTACAAGAAATAGCAGTACAGATCCTTGGTCTCGATGTTCGCCAATCCGAAACAAGATCAAATTGGCTAGGCAAAATAAAAAAAAGACATAATTTAGTTATTTATTTATTTAATTTACCCTCAGGGTTTGCACATTACAGAAGGGAGGGGCATATTACAGACGAAAATTGGAAAAACAGTTGATACAATCACAATAAGAAGCATGAACAATCACCAGCTTAATACAAAAATGAACTGAAACAGTCGCATCCAAGATAAAGCAGAGTAATTTGAACCTCTAAAACTAAAACAACAATAAGCAAAAAACAGAAGGACAAATTCAATACAAATAATTAAGCAATATTAAGCATGTTATTCAAGAAATCCTTAAAGCGTGTTGTATCCATGATAGCTGTAGCTACTCGTGGCAGCTGATTCCATTCGGAGGTGGTTCTAGGTAAAAATGGATGTGAATAGGTTACAGTTCTACAACGAGGAACATCAACTTTTTGGAGGTGGTCAATTCTAGATGAAATGGAAGGAGGGGATTTAATGAACTGATTGCGGAGATGATTGTTGTGATAGTAAATTTTATGAAAAAGAGCGATCCGGGCTATTTTACGCCGAATTGTAAGTTCTGGAAGGTTAAGTAGTGACTTCATCATGGTAACACTGGCTGTGCGGTCATAATTGGATAAGATGAAGCGAACGGAACGATTCTGCACTCTTTCAAGTTCTTTTATCAGTGTAGTACCAGCGGGATCCCAGATAGATGATGCGTATTCAAGTGACGGACGAATGTAAGTTGTGTAGAGAAGCTTTTTAAGTGATGGGGGTGCCATATAGAAGTCTCTTCGAAAGTATCCAAGTGATCGGTTAGCTTTGGTGACGATGTGCCTCACATGATGGTTCCATGATAGGTTACTACAAACGTTAACACCGAGATATTTGTAAGATGAAACAGACTCAAGAGGCGTATTATCAAGATGATAGTGTGGTGATGCTAATAAGGTGCGGGATACGCGCATTAATTTGCATTTCGAAATGTTCAATTCCATGTTCCACGTGTGACACCAGGAATGTATAGTATTTAAGTCGGTCTGAAGTAAGGCAACATCGTCTTGGTTAGTTATTTTCCGATAAATTACACAGTCATCCGCAAATAGGCAAATCTTTGATGAAATGTTATCGGGTAAGTCATTCATGAAAATTAAAAAAAGTAATGGCCCCAATACAGACCCCTGGGGAACTCCCGATAGCACTGGCTGGACTGGGGAATCAACATTATTTGCGGAAACAAACTGAGTACGGTTAAAAAGGAAAGCTCGAATCCAGTTTAGAACATTGGGATCTAGATTTAACTGACCGAGCTTAAAAAGTAGTAAGTGATGACTAACCTTGTCAAATGCTTTGGAGTAATCTAAGAAAGTACAGTCTATTGTGAATCCAGAATCAAGTAAATGATGCAGGTCGTTAGTAAAGACTAGAAGCTGTGTTTCACAAGAAACATTTTTGCGGAAGCCATGTTGTGAGGGTGTAAAAAACTAGTATGACTCAAGAAAATTGACAAGGTGAGTGAAGATAATGTGTTCAAAAACTTTACATGGAACAGATGTGAGTGAAATAGGACGGAAATTTGATGGATTGTGTGTCACCCCAGACTTGTGAACTGGCACAACCTTACCTATCAGCCAGTCTTCCGGAAGGCTAGATAGCTGCAGGGACTGTGAAAAAATGCATGCCAATATGATAGAGGAGTATTCAATAGTATTTTTCAAGAATTTTGTACTGATGCTGTCGACGCCACATGATGATGAGTTTTTCAGTTTCTTAATGATTGTACGAATACCCTCAGAAGTAATAAAGATGGCGTCCATGGGCAAGTAATGACGTAATGGCAAGGTATGTTGTGCATTGGTAACTACTGGGTGAGAAAAAGCCTTTACAAATGTATCATTTAATACGGACGCGCATTCTACGTCAAGCACTGGATGTCCTTCCGTTGTTAGCAAAGCTATTGCACTGCGCTCATTGCCCCGTATGACACTCCAAAATTGTCTAGAGTTATTCTTTAGCATCTCTGGAAGGGTGCGATTAAAAAACAAGAATTTAGATCGTTTCATTTCAGATAAGTAAGTTGTGGTGGCAGATTTATAGGCTTACCAACGTTTATCCGACCGAGATTTGATAGCAGCGCGATAGAGCCTTTTCTTACGGTTAGAAAGACGGTTTATATATCTGTTGTACCACGGGGCTCTCGTATTCGAAAAAAACTTTCTTAGTAGGAATGTATTTAAAGGTTAGTTCTGAAATTTTCGTTTTAAATCAGTCCCAGTTGCTTTGCACAGATCGTTCAAGGTAATCGGACAAAAACTCATCTAAAAAGGAGCATAATTCATTGTTAATTGCATCGAAATCCGCTTTTTTGTAGTCGCGTATTGTTTTGAGATGCTTTCGGGCGCGTGAGAAAGGCAGTGAAATATTTGCCTGTATAATTAAATGATCGCTAATACCAGGCGTGTTAGACACACAAGATACAATTTCCGGCGTTGATGTCAAAACAAGGTCAAAAATTGAAGATGTATTATTTGTAACGCGTGTAGGAAATTGAACCAGCTGTGTCAAACCGAAATCAGAGCAGATGTGAAGGAAATGATCTGCTTCAGCTGAATTAGGCGATGAATATGAGTACGAATTTGACCACATAATGTTAGGAAAATTGAAATCACCTAGCAGAATGACTGGCGCTCCGGGAAACAAAATGTTTACGTGATTCAGGCAATCATGAAGGTCGTCATGAAAATTGGAACACCCAGAAGGAGGGCGGTAGCATACACCAATGACAATTTTTTTAAAAGCCAGGTTGAGGCAACACCACGTTGCCTCCAAACTAGTCTTTATATCAACAGCGTAGCTTTCAACTTCCATGTTTACAGCAAGAAGAACGCCACCGCCACATCGATTAGACCTATCACATCGAAATATTTTGTATTTTCTTTCACAGCAAAACAGCTCTTCGTTTGGTATTTTATCAGAAAGCCAAGTTTCGGTTAACGCGACAATATCAGCGTTAGAATCGTTGATCAATGCACACATTTCATCTTTCTTCGAAAAAAAGCTGCGAACGTTAGTAGAGAGCACAATCAGGTGGCTATTGTTAGCGGAAGCGCCGACACCCCTGGCTTTCTCCTAGCTTCCCGAGGAAGCCAGTGCGCGACCAGAACGAAGGTGCCGCGGGGAGCAGTTGGCGACATTGGTTGCGCGTCTGGATGGTCCTATTTCATATACTGCGTCAGTACTGCAATCATAGCGGTAGCATGTGTCATTAGCAATTAATTTGTTATAGCGCAGTTTGAAAGGGCAGTTCAGTTCTTTGGCATAATTAGTTTCTCTCTAATACGACGAGTGTTGGCTGAAAAATCTTCGCGCATGACCACGCTGCTTCCTTTGAGCATGTGACGCTACGAAAAAAATCGTTTGTTTTGTTTTGTAGGAGGAAAACTTTACTATAATAGGTCGAACTTTGTTGGTAGAAAATCGCCCGATCCTGTGCGCGCGCGCAATGTTATCGGCAGATAAGGTTATTTCGAGAGATTGGCGAATTAAACTTAAAACATTATCTTCTGTCTGCTGCGCCGTTTCAGAAGCGTAATCAACGATACCAAAAAATACTAAATTGTCCCTCCGAGAGCGATCTTCTGCTTCATCAAGACGCACGCGTAGCGTAAGTGCCTCGCTTCCCAGCTGCTCAGTTAGTTTACGCGTTGTTGCTAATTCGCACTGTATATCATATAAAATAGATGTCCGCTTTTCGACAGATTCTAGGCGCGTAACTATGGTAGAAATATCTTTAGTAAGTGATTGTTGCTGACTCTTAAGCTCTAAGATGTCGCTTGACATCGTCATCTGTGCAGCTTCAATGCGAATTGAACGTTCATGCATGTCCTTCATTAATTTGTGCATCTCCGTAAGTTGATCATTCATGGGACCCGGATTCCGTTCGACATCGCCGCATATCAACAGCAGTAGTTCACACAAAGGCATTAACAAGGCGTCTAGGCATGGAAGCACCCCGATACAGTGGTGGTATGGGGCGGCAAACAGCGAAAACACTCGCCGTGGGCACGGCACAAGAGCAGACATACATTGTTACTTCTATAACAATGAACGGGGCGATCGTTTCTCACCTGCACAAGAAACAGAAGCGGGTGTTTCAGACGCATGTTCACGATGCCCGCGCCGTGCCCACTGGCGAACATCCGTGATGCTTCTTCTTTTATAGCATTGTCGCAAGGCAACGTTGCCGATGGTGGCGCTGAAAATCTGTCGACGTCAGTAGCACCGTCGCGCATGACCATTTCCGGAGCTGATCTTGTCAAGGAAACGTTGAGCCAATGCATCTGCTGCTCCATCACTCCCACCACGGAATCATTGACACGTGGTTCAGTTGACGTCGAGGCGCCTTTGACGAAAAGAACGGCCTGCACAAGAAACAGAAGCGGGTGTTTCAGACGCATGTTCACGATGCCCGCGCCGTGCCCATAAATGTCTACCTTCCACCTGCTATGGAGAATTGTTCCTAAATGTGGAGGAGCATGTAATGAAGTAACCTGAAGAAGGATGAAGTAGCCACTAATGTTGTTTGGTCTGTACTCCAGCCACGTATTATTTACCAGGCTCAGTTTTACTGGCTCTCACCGAATCAGAGGGACCAGATTGAGATCATTATTCAGAATGTGATGAGGACAATAGCTGCTGTGCCTCTGTTCGCTCAAGAACATGCCCAGGTGAACACCATGGCAGCATTGCTAATTCAATGTGAATGAGCATGTGTGTTAAAAAGGTAGCATGTTGCAGAAACTTCTGATTGCTTGGGCGCAAGAACAGGCTTAAGGCCATGGCACGGCTGTAAACTTATGTTCCTTTCGACCAATATATTTTTTTACAGACGCTGCTATTACAGGAAATGGAAGCATAGTTTCAGTCAGCCTTAAGTGCTTCCCTCTTTATAAAAATAAGGAATATACACTGGATGTCTGCCACTTTACTTCACCTTCATACCATACATGACAAGAGTCTGCAGAACAGGGCTGGTACACGGTAAACTCACACATGACACCAATGAGGCAGCCTCATTTTTATAAAATGTCGCCCAAATACAGACACACACCAATTCCTTGAGCACCATTTAACAGCTGAAGCAAGACAGTAAAGCCACATAGCTTTGTCAGAAGATACACAAGCTTCACAACTACTCACTTTTAATGCTTGCTAACACTAGGTACAGGAACACATCTCTGGCCTTTTCAATGCCATGGCAGATAACAAAGCACACAACAACATCAAGAACATGTATGTACCCGCACCTCTTGTGCCAGGCTCAATTACCGTCCTTCTACCCCGAAAAGCTTGCTCTGACGCGACACATGCTTTTACGCTCAAATTTGACATCCTTTGCGGCATCAATTTTGCCAGCACTCTCAAGGACGCAGTATTCTTAACTGCAATTTATCATCAGAAAATACGTAATTTTAGTAAGGTGAGCACAGGCATCTTGGCTCACTTATTATGAATGGAAAGAATTGTCACTGCTGCCCGAATGATGAGAGTAATCGTTTGAAGTTGTAGAGAGTCAGTGTAGCTTCATGCAATACTGTTTCTCAGCAAGTTTGCACAAAGGATCATTGCAGGCAGGGAATTATAGGCCTAATTGTGCTTTTCACTTGCTCTGAATGTGACCTTAAACAAAGCATTGTATGTAAAAAGGGAAAATGTCCTTTGAAATGAAGCATCTATCAGCGAGTAGCATTTTGCCTTTTGAGACTTTAAAGCATCCATGATGGAGAGATTAAATTGCCAATGTATCTCTATAAGTCATGCCCCTAAAGATACAGATGGCGTTTAGGAAGGTAAATTTATTTTTAACCAGGGAGGTACGTACGGAAAAAACTTTAATGAGAAAAGGACCTGCAAGGTTTAAGCCTGGGCTCAGGCCACCCGGGCATTATGTGCAGTGAGGCCCGGGCCCACTGGATAGCCCATAGTTGGTCGTATAGTTCCGAGCTAGTCGGAGCGCTTAGCCATCGCTCCTCGAGAAGGCCCAGTTCTATCTTGTCCTCTACATATATTAACCTCCTCTGTGTGCACTTCCATAAGATGTGTGCCATGTCTGCGTGTTCGTGCTTGCAGAGCTTGCAGCTCGCGTCCGGCTATTGTGTTGAATTTACTCTGTTTAAATGTACTGGGTTTCGGAGCGTTCTGGTTTGCAACCTTCTCCAATCTGTTTCTTGAGACCTGTCGAGTTGTTTGCAGGGTTGTGGGTACGTTTCTCTTTCTTTCGTACAGTATGTCAGTATGTCGTGGTACGTGACCAGTCTGTCCCTGTTGTCTCGCATCGCTACTTGGTTGTCGTCGCCTCCCCGCAGTCCTTCCCCTTTCCCCGGGGGTTGCGGGGTGTTAGGCCATCACTGTCCGAGCCGCGGTGGGTTAGTTCTCACGCGGATCGGTTAGCCTTCTCGTTGAGGTTGGGAGGGCCATTCATGGTTACTTCTCCCATATGTGCCGAGATCCATTTCAGGTATTTGGCTGATGTCAGAGAAACACAAATGTATTGTTCCAAAATGGTACAGCGTTACTCCGCTGTTAGAAAGGTGATTCAAAAGAGCTCTCTAACTCCATTGACTAAATTTTCGGAGCTGATTGCAATAGGTGATTCCCCTGTTACTCTGGTATTGCTAGTCTGGTGCTTACTGTCAGTGATATACACAGCATACCAGTCTTGGAGCTCAACTTTCAAAAGCCAAGAGGCATGTCATGGGTGATTTAATCATGGGTGTTCTCAGACAGATGGAATTGTCACATGAAAACTGTGTACAAGGATTTCATCATCAGTACAGCTGTAAAAATGTGGTAGTTTTGTGTGGTATAGCCTCGATCCAAAATGCCTGACCAGTGTCATTCTTTGTTGAGCCGACCATTCAGGCCTCCCCACTAGCTAAATTGTGGACACACAAGTAGTATCTCCTCCATGCTGGATTACGAGTTTATTAGGCCTTTTTTAAACAAATAATTAATTTATTGTTTATTTTTATTGTCATTTGAATGACCTGTCTATGCGTTTATTTTCAAAGGCCATACTATTTTTAATATTATGGCCTGCAATGTTTAATTGTAATATCCCATATAATCCACCGTGATAACTCGTAAAAGAGAAATCAATATAGAACAAACAGTAGATGTGCGCAAGTGTATCTCCATTGATTTAAACAGTCACCTGCGAACGTTTAAAGTCAGGTTGCTCAATAGATTGAATTATCTCAGTTTGAAAGCAGCACTAAGTCTGTTTATAAGCATATCACTCATCCAGTATATAAAAAAATATGTAAATGTAACCAAATGTAGTATATGTAACCAACACGTACACTCTCCGACTTTAGTGCAATAAGTTAATATGTTGTGTTATGCTGCTCAGTTGAGACTGTGAATGCAACCATTATTAAAATGAGCAAGCTAGAGACAACTATTGCAGTGTTTATAATTTATGGTAAGTGCTGCGTGATATTGCAAAAGAACATAAATAATGCTGGTCTCAATGTTTCTATATATGCCTTTCATTCATCTCTTAGTGTCTCTGAAATTAAGCAGCAGAGCATGACACAAGCACTGCTGCTTACGTTTATAATGGAGACATCAGTGGGTTTCAGGTATAGCCAACTCCGGTCCCTTATGCACGTATGTTTTGGTATTTTCAAGACTATTCCTGTCATATTAAAACCAAGGCACACTGGCCCCTCATGGTATTGAAGCTCTCACCAATTACTTAGAGTGGATGATACATTTTCTGGATTTTGTCAGGTTCCATATGCCTTGCCTTAATCATGGTATGAAAGGTAGGTTGTGCTGGTGCAATTCAGCTATATTCTTAAGAAATATTATAATTTGCAGCTTTCTTCTCTTGGCCACCGAAGTGCATCATCCAAACAGAATACAAAGACTTTCCTTCTGACGTGCACTCTTTAAAACAAAGGCTTGCAGCCACATGCATGAAGCGATTGTACAAAACAGATTATGCAACATGCTCTGCGTTGTGCAGATTACGCAATGTGCAATGTGTTCAGTAACTAAGGCTGCACCTCTAATACACTGGGACTGTATTAAGCCATGTTCTAAAATTGGATTGCATACCCTAGCTGTATGGGACTAAATATGTAGTACCTCAGTTGAAAAAGCTACAAGTGACATTCCTGTGGGGTATGTTTGTTCATTTGAAAAGCAGATTTCACTCAGTTGGTCATTTGACAAAAAAATGTTGTTGTGTTCCTAATACTTCAGTCCTATATTGCATATTATACTACACGCTAAAGGTCCATACAGCCCACATATCTCACCATTAAATTTACAAAATGGTAATACCATGTGCACATTTGTAGTGTTCCTCTTCAGGCGAATATGTACGGTAGAGTACGTATATGCCGCGCCCTTCATTCGTCTACAAGCTAATAGGAAGTTCGTTTATAGTTGTGTGCGAGAAAAATACTAAACAACATTTCATCGGCATGTCGTCGGCGAGCTTATCTCATGAGAGCCTCTCAACTGTACGTGCCAATTCGACCAAGTCATACATACATACGGTGCGATTGGGCAAATATGAACCTATCTTCAGGGCCAGTATGTCACACGGATTCCTTTCTCTGGGTTGCCGTTATTATTATTACCTACCGTTCATATAAACGACCTATCGGTGATAGCGCACGCGCAGCACGGCAAGGGATAGCCGTAGCGAGTACGGCACCTCGATCCGGCCTGCCTGCTCTCTCGCCGACGACGTCGCAGGAAAGAAAATATATATATTGGCTTTAAGCATAACCGTCGGAATAAAGTGATCGCAATCGCTCCTACTGTGTAACAAGATAGAAAAAAAGCGAATGCCAACAGAGCTGTGATACGGAAGCGACCGACGTTTCACGTACCATCAACACGCTAAGTTAATTGTTGACAAAACATGATTTGACGACTAGCGCTGACCAGACAGAAAGCGTTGTCGGCCGCATATGCCAAAGTCGGTACGAGGACGCTCGGGGCGGTGAAGCAATTGCTGAGTCGGGCCCGGGCCGGGCTTGGACCCAGGAGCGTCTGGCCGGGGAACATTCATTGGCGACAGCCGGGAAGTCAGCGAGTCGTTGAAAGTCCTTGCGCGAGCGAAACGCAAGCGAAATTAAAATATGTTCATTTCGACGACAAATTAACGATATCCACCGTCTACGATCGGGCAGCGCGAAGCATTGGGCTGCACAACTGCTACGCAGTTAATCTAAGAACCCTAGGGCTAATCACAGGTCATATATCGAACCCCGCGTCGTAAGAAGGGGCTATTTTCCCATGCCCTTCACCTGCGGGGTGCCCTCACGCAGTGAGCGTACGTACCATCCAAAAGTCAATCTACTATTGCCCGGCCGGCATCGCGTACGGTGGACGTGAGGCGGCACACAACGACGGGAGCTTTGCCCAAGCCGGATTAGCAAACGGCAAGAAACTGCCGTATTGTAATAAGTCGTGGTTACCAGCGCGTGAAATGACAAGGAAGAACTCGATCATAACCTACGCTTTTCCATGCTGGCCTGGTCGCTGTGGTCGCGGATATGACACATAGCGTTACAGAAAAGAGTTGACAAACCATTAAAAGCCCTGATCGTGTATTTAATTACATTTTCTTCTCACCGTACCTTTGCGCTAGCTGTTACGAAACTAAGATAAATCCTAACCAATTCGCCCACCTTGCTGTCTTGCTCACATAATATGACTGGTGAAAGCTATTCTAATGCATGCACATATTGTATTCACATGTGCATATATTGATTATTTACTTCAGCATGACAAAAAAGGATGCTCCATCTGTATAATTTCACATAATTACATTTTCCTTCCTTTCTTTCCTTTTTTTACTGTTGCGGTGGCTTGAGTACAATATGTACAAATAAGATATATATGTCACTTTTGCACTACTCCACCACTTAGGAACAGCAAATCAGCAATCAGGACGAAAGATATATTTATTTTCTTATTACTATTTTAAAGTTTGTATTCAGTATGAGACAGCTCACACTTAGCTTGCTTGGTTTTTAAGAAGCTCTTCGTCAACAACGACACGTATGTTTGGTACTTGGAAGTAAACTGTGCAGTGCGTCTGTCTCAGCATGCTTTAGAATGGCAAGCCAAACCTTCATCTTCTGCAAGTGTGAAAACTGACAGCTTATGAAACCACACACCGATAACACTTCTACAAACCTGTCATTCTTATACACAACTGGTTGAAGTGTGATGTCAAAATATATGTCACTTTCATCATTCATTGATTCATGCGTGACATCTCTTCTTGTACTAACCAAAACGTGGCTGAACGATACCATCTCCAATAAAAATTTTCTTTCTACATCTGCATACAACACTTTTTGTTGTTAATGATGCAACTGCATAGAAGGTGACATGCTCATAGCTTTAAAAAATAATTTTGCAGTTCCAACTGGCATTCGTTCATTCCAAGAGCACATTTTCATTTCACTTCAATGCTCAAGCAGAATGTTATCATAAGTGCATACTATTGCCCTCCGGATGTAAATTATGCATTTTCAAGTGAGTTTCAAAACATTCTAAATGAAGTGCATATGCTATTTTGGCATTCTGTTCTGATTAGTTATGTCAATTTTAATTTTTCCGTTATTAACTGGACAACAGAATCTGTCGCAGCTGCTCATGCTCAATAGCATATTTTCATTCATTCCTGTCTACAATTCACGTTACCTCAACTCGTTACTCTCCCAACCTGTTCATCATGTACGTTGGCCAATACTCCAGATCTCATCATAGGTAGAAAAAAATTAACATTCAAATACGCAAAGCCATCAAAATCACCCTGGGCGTACCATACCCGGCTTCGACTACGAGACTTCTCAAGATGGGCATACACAATACCAGGCAAGAATTTGCTGAAGCTCACAAGCCAGTCAGTTAGAATGACTCAAGCTCACGCCCACCGGGAGATCAGCGCTGCAATGGCTGAGCTACGGTGAAACCTTTATAGGCCACCACGGACCGAAAAGAAAGCATTCCTCCAAACATCCGCAAATCCCTGTGCATAGGACCAATTACACGCAACATGCACTTCACGTACCACAAGAAAAGAATACAAGCCCGAGTGGATGCCCTACGGCGAAGACACAGGCAAGATCCGGACGCCAGATACACCGACGCAACCAAATACCCGCAAAGAAATGCTTACGCCCTGAACGTCGTAGATTCTCAGGGCAGAGAACTAATAATAATAATATTTGGGGTTTTACGTGCCAAAACCACTTTCTGATTATGAGGCACGCCGTAGTGGAGGACTCCGGAAATTTTGACCACCTGGGGTTCTTTAACGTGCACCTAAATCTAAGCACACGGGTGTTTTCGCATTTCGCCCCCATCGAAATGCGGCCGCCGTTGCCGGGATTTGATCCCGCGACCTCGTGCTCAGCAGCCCAACACCATAGCCACTGAGCAACCACGGCGGGTTGGCAGAGAACTACCGTCTGCCACAGTCCGTCTACAAAACCCCGAGACTGCAGAAGAGACGGCGATCGCCCTAGCAACTACCACGTGCATGGACGCAGCTGTCATTTTTCCGATTCTGAAGCAGCCGTCGGGAACTACGCTAAGGGTCACGTGTCAACAGAAGCACTAAAGATATTGAAGCACGACAGCACTCCGATCCCCTACGCCTGCGTGACCTAGGTTCCTGGGCATGAGGGGTTGGAGGGGAACAAAGCAGCACACGCCGCTGCCCGAGGCCACACCTGCCGGGCCAACCCTTCCTACTCACAAGGTGCCCGGTCTGCGTCAGCAGGGGCAGAGACCGTACCCGTCACCTACTCAGCGATCCTTCAACATCACAGGCTGGGACGCAGGGTGTACCCACCACCTCACCCAAAACTCACCAAAGAAGAAAGTACCACACTCAGAAGACTACAGAGTAACACTTACACCCACGGAATAGTTATGCACAGACTATACCCAATGCTACAAGGAAGCCAAGGTCGGCGAATGCAATTTCAGCAATAACAAAACTCTAAGGTCGAAGGAATTCATAGCTTTTCCGGTTATGCGGGTGCCACAGCGTCGTTTTCAGCCCTTTTGTTTATGCAAGCAAGCACCAGAACCATTTGTGGAAGTCAAGACGTCACTTTCAGACAAATGCTAGCAGTACACCGAGCTGTTCTGTAGTATTATTTACCACCTTAGCACATGCGCTTAACTCTCCTGTCTGGAGGGGCATAGTCCTCACTATTTTGCTCTAGTTAACGTTCGTAGTGGTGCGCCACCTTGCTGTGAACTTCAAGAAAGGCGACTGTCTCCTTCTACCCTGAATTCAAAATTGTGGTCATGAACGGTATGCTCCGTTCAAGTTTACAGTGAATTATTGTATTCCTTTAGAATAGCCGTCGCTTGTTTCTGAAGGAGTCGTGATATTTATCCATTGCACAAGCGGACACTTTTTGTAAATGCTGCTGTGCACAATTTCATCGCAGAAATGGCTCTGGGCATCATAGCGATTGCGCGGCGCACGGAGAATCATAATCATCGTCATCATCATCATCATCATTATCAGCCTGGTTACGCCCACTGCAGGGCAAAGGCCTCTCCCATACTTCTCTTCATGTAACCACCAATCTATCCTACGCTGAAGGGTCGCGATGCTGCGCGATGTTTTTCGAATTTTTCGCGCTGTCTCGGCTATGCATTATTACCTCGAGGACAACGGGGTGGGGTGCGTGGAGGTTCAGCTGCTTGTGCTGTGGACATCAACTGGAAATTTCGGTACAAGTGCAAACACGGTGCCCAATTTAGTATGAAATTATATTACAACCCCGGAAGCAGCATACTGAAACAGATTTATTGACGTCCCTGCCGTGCATGCAGTTCACAGACTCGTTATTCGAGTGCAACAAATGTTGCCTGGGCGATAATCCAGCATATTCGCGGTACGAATGCAAATGCGCGCACACAGAATCATGCAATATATGCGCATATATATATATATTTATATATATATATATATATATATATAGCCCGAATGCCCCAATGCATAGCCTGAATGACATCACTTTAAGGTGATAGAGCCCATCATGTGTAATAAACGCTGCCTTTTAACGATCCATGCCGTCAAGTGCAATCTGCCAATACCCGGCGCGAAGATCTCTCGAAGAAAAATTCTTAGAACCCCTGAGACAGCCAAGGGCGTCATCTATCCGAGATAAGGGGCACACGTCTTTTTCTTACTTGGTTAATATGCCTGTAGTCGATACAGAAGAACCAGCTGTTGTCCTTCTTTCTAACGAGCACGACAGGAGATGCCCATAGGCTTTGAGAAGGTTCGGTGATATCACGGGCAAGCATTTTGTCACCTTCCTTTGGTATATCTTGGCGCTCAGCCGAGGAGGTACGATAGGGACGTCGGTGTATGGGTTTGGCATCGCTGGTGTGAATCCAAGGCTTGACCACTCTTGTTTGGCCCAGTGGTCGGTCATTCAGATCACAAATGTCCTGGTACGACATGAGCAGGCCCCGAAGCGCATGTACGTGTTCGGCCGCAATGTGATTGATGATCATCTTCGATGTTAGATGATCATCTAACATCGTGGGGTTCGAATGAATAGTAGCAGGAGGCAGTGCAGCAGGCTCAGTTAAGACGGAAACATGATATTCGGAGGCTGGAGCTAGGGTTGCAAGAGAGACGCAATGGAGTATCACTCTAGGGCACAGTCCATGATCATAGTCGACACATGATTTTTGCATTATCTTGCTTCCCCAGCACTAAAACAACGCTTAAAGATGGGTAAGTTCCATACCATTGAAGTTAACTCACCTCCAAGTGTCTTGCGTACAAAGTGAACACAAGAAAACTACAGCACCTAGCAGACGCCCCTGGCTTTCCACTTGCTTCCCGAGTGCAGAAAGCCAACGGGTCCAGCGCAGCAGAGGCGCTGCGCGGCAGTTCCCCGAAAAGAGCCTCACGCGGAAGCCGGTGCTTTGGACACTCTCCCAGTATTGTAGGCATGGAGGATTCTAGGTCACTCTAACCGTGCTCGTGTTCCAGACCACCGCGCGAATCTCCGCATGGCTCCCATTGGTGGAGTTAATGCAGCCGCCCTTTTCGACGCTAGCGCCAGGGCGCCCTTCAGCTACGACCCTTCGGGCGTGAGATACTTTAGGAAAGTGGTGGCGCAGCTGGTTGTTTACGTCGTCACGGCAACAGGAAGAAGCAGCCCAGCGGCACCTACTCTCCAAAGCAATTTTTTAAAAACTATTATAACGACTTGTCCGGCTCGCTACCCGCTTGTATTGTACTTTGCGCCCGCCTGTACCCGCTTATAGATCGCATGTAGCGATGTATGAAACCAGTCAGTTTTACGTCGTATCGTCTACGTGCTGTTCTCTCCTCGATTATCAGCAATGCGCAAGCTCCGAGCGAACGCTGTTGAAGATGGCGGCCGCTCGAAGTCATGAAGTTATATAAATATAAAGCGTTCGTAATGGAAGCACTAAATTAATTTCGTTAACTAATTGTTTTGAAGAAATATGAATATTTAAAGCAATTTGAGTTAATGGTGTATTCATCAGGTGTTGCGAAGTGCTTGTGGTGTGTAGACCTAGAACGATTCAAAGAAATTCGTGCGGATGTGCCAATCGTTTTCTCGCCATGAATAAATTGAAACAAAAACTTCAGTCGTGCTAGTTGGGCCCTACTTTGCAGTGTTAATAAACCAGCTGTTTTTATAATTCAGTCGATGAATCCATGAACTTGTGTCTATTATAAATGAACCTTCTTGCCTTCCTCTTCACCCCCTCTTATGAGTTCTTTTGTGTACTTAAATCAAGCAATACATGCTGTTGGAATCTCAGCGCTGACACCCGTTGTTGCAATCAGGTTGCAAGCCCCAAGGGTAGCGTTGGCCTGGCGGCCTGGGGCACAATTGGAAGCATCCGAAGGTCCTGGCAAAGCATGAGTCGACTGCTAACAGAACAACCTGTTTATTCTAGCATCGCAAAAGAGCGGGCGGTCAGGTCGACCGAAGTAGAGAGACGGGAGAGCACGTAACTCAACAGAAGAAATCGGAGCCTCTCTCGCCGTGCGGGAGCAGCTGCTCTTATACTCTCGGAGTCGAGGGGAAGAAGGAACGCCTCGATAGACGCGCACGTGATGGCGCCGCTCGGGCACGTTGAGACGAGTAGGTGACGCATCCGCCGGGCCGGCGCCGTTCAGACCTCCTCGCTTCACAGTTGGGGGAGCTCCTCTCCCCGGCTGCCGCGCTTTGACAAGCGTGGGCACCAACATGCACACACAGACACACGCGCACACGAAGACACGTGGCATTGGAACATGCCTGGACGCGCTTGGCGGGGAGGCGTATCGGCGGCGCTGAACGGGCCAAAATGTCTGCCGCTTTGAACGAAGCCCCGGCGTCCGTCGCATCCGCGCCGGCTATACCGCGCATCGTAGGCGAAACGTAACAGACCGCCCCGCCGGGGGAAGGAGATCCCGATGGTCAGGGGACTGCATCCGCTGTCCGGAGGGATGTCGCTCGATGATGCTCATAACCGAAGTCGGGCGTCCTTCGGCGTTTCTTGAGCGCAGCGCACAGAGAAGGCCTTGTTCTCTCGTTCAGGTTCACACAGGACACTGCAAAGTGACTTCGGGAGAGTTGACATTTTTGTTCTCGTTCCCGGCAAGCGTTGGAACTACGCCGAAACTCCACCGCTCATTCAGCAAGCACGAAACAACCCTCACCAAGTCCTGCCAGGCTCTTTCCCCTTTTATACCACTGCCTAGTTCCTTACAGTAGTCTAGCAGCACTCAGAACGCATCCACAAATGGGAAAATTGGACTAGAAACCACGTCATCACTTTGAAACACTAAACAAAAGCAATATGTTAAAAATCCTGCCTCAGGAAGAAAAACATCAGTAACAAACAACTCTGAGGCTGATTCCTACGTTAGGGGCTTCGACTTAAGCCATCGGCGTTACCGTTGAGACTCCCCTTTTTGTAACGCACCTCAAAGGAATATTGTTGCAAAGCGAGGCTCCAGCGCAGGAGGAGACCATTTATGGAAGAGATGGTCTGCAGCCATTGGAGAGGGCAGTGATCCGTCTCGAAGCATGCGAAGCGGAGATCGCAGCGAGCGACCGTACACTAGCTCAGCTGGCCAAAACCCCGTGGCCGCATGCGGCGCGGTCCTTAATGCAAACATCACCCCAGGCAGACACAGCTCCCAGTCAGTTTGTTGTTCAAAACACAATGCTCTCAACACGCGCTTCATGACGGAGTGGAGCTTCTCAACGGAATTCGACTGTGGGTGGTACACTGAGCTGTGTAACAGCTTTACCCCGCACCTTTCGAGAAAGGCTGTCGTCAAAGCGCTCGTAAACACCGTGCCCTGATCTGACTGGATTTCCGCAGGAAAACCAACTCGCGCAAATATGGACAGTAGTGCATTGACTATCTCAACTGAGCTGAGTTCTTTAAGCGGCACTGCTTCAGGGAACTTTGTCGCTGGGCAGATCACAGTCAAAATGTGTCTGTACCCCGTGGCTGTTACCGGCAGAGGTCCCACTGTATCAATAACGAGCCGTCTAAAAGGCTCCGTAATGATAGGTACCAACTTCAACGGCGCCCTCGATTTGTCCCCTGGTTTGCCCACCCGCTGACAGGTGTCACATGTCCTCACGAAGTGGTCTGCGTCCCGAAAACACCCTGGCCAATAGTACTCTTGCAAGAGACGGTCCTTAGTTTTCTTAACTCCTAGGTGTCCGGACCACGAACCCCCATGCGACAAGCGCAACAGATCCTGACGATAGCATTGAGGCACGATCAGCTGATCGAACTCCACTCCCCTGCAGTCTAGATACTTCCGGTACAGGACCCCACCTCTTTCCACAAAGCGAGCATTTTTCTTGGCGATACCTTCCTTGACAATGCAGCGTATGTTTTCTAGGCTGCCATCCTTCTTTTGCTCGGCTATCAAAGCCGACCGGCTGACTTTTAGCAACCTATTAAGTCCGTCTGACGTAGGCGCGATGAGCAAATCTGCAGATAGCTCTTCTAACTTTCCCGCATCGGGAATTTCCTCTCCAGTATCTGGTGCCTTTAACGCTACAGGCTCAATTTTATTCAGTTCGGGCGTGCTCTGAACATCAGCTTGCTGCGCCTCTGACCCTTTCTCATTGTTCGACAACGTCGGCCCCGCAACTACCGCCTTTGCAGCGAGCTCCCGAACCTTCGATCTGGTTAAGGCCTGAACGCTAGCCTCACCAAACAAAAGCCCCTTCTCGCGCAGGAGGTGATCGGACCTGTTCGAAAATAGGTACGGGTACTGGGGGGGCAGCATAGATGACACTGCGGCCTCCGTCTCAAGCGCTCCGAAAGGTCCTTCAATAAGCACTTTTGCTACGGGCAGACACACGCTATGAGCTTCCACGGCTTGCTTGATCCATGCACACTCGCCCGTGAACATATCGGGTTCTACGTAGGAGGGGTGAACTACATCCATCGTAGCTGCGGAATCGCGAAGCACTCGGCACTCTTTCCCGTTCACGAGGAGGTCTCGCATGTAAGGCTCGAGAAGCTTCATGTTCGCGTCAGTGCTGCATAATGACAAAAACAGGACTTTTGTTTTTGTTTCCGGACACTGCGCCGAAAAGTGACCCGGCTTCTGGCACGTATAACGCACGCGCGCTTGCCTCATCTCGAACCGTTTTCTGCGTTCGGCTTCGGCTGCCGCCGTCTCCTTAGGTTCGGTCGGACTGCTTTCACTCGCATCCGCACTACGTGTGTTCCCCTTTGCTCTCATGGGTGTGAACTTCGGCCTCTCAAACTTGGAGCCAAATTCACCCTTTTGACCGTCCTTAGCTCCGCGAGCCCGACGCGTCACAAACTCCTCGGCTAGCTCAGGGGCTCTAGCCACCGTACTAACCGCTGGCCTATCCAAGACCCAGTACCGCACGTTCTCAGGTAACCGACTATAAAACTGTTCCAGCCCGAAACACTGCAGAACTTTCTCGTGGTCACCAAACGCTTTCTCTTCTTTGAGCCACTCCTGCATGTTTGACATTAGCCTGTAGGCAAACTCTGTATATGACTCACTTTTGCCTTTCTCATTTTCCCGAACTTCCGAAGGAACGCCTCCGCTGACAGCCTGTACTTTTTTAGCAGACTCGATTTCACTTGGTCGAAATCCTCTGCCTCCTCTCTCTTCAAGCGAGCGACTACGTCGGCCGCCTCGCCGGGTAACAAAGTGAGCAAGCGCTGTGGCCACGTTTCCCGAGAGAACCCCTGCTTCTCGCACGTTCGCTCAAAGTTAACCAGGAACAAACCAATGTCCTCCCCAAGCTTAAACGGCCGCATCAGGTCAGTCATTTTGAACAATACTCGTTCTCCTGCACCGTGTGCCTGACTTCCATTACGAGCGCGTTCCATCTCTACCTCGAGACGCTTCATTTCCAAAGCGTGGTCGCGCTCTTCTTTTTCTTTTTGTTCTTTTCGTTCGCGCTCATCTTTCTCTTTCTGTTCTTTAAGTTCGCACTGCTGTTTCTCTTTTCGCTCTTTTCGTTCGCGCTCCTGTCTTTTTGCCGTCTCCCTCTCCTCAATGGTCTCAAGGCATTCCGACAGCTCGTCATCCTCAGCTTCTAACTCAAGACTAGCCCTTAGCAGTTCTGGTTTTCTGAGTTTGTCTGAGACATCCAGACCCAACTCCCTTGCAAGCTCCAGCAATTTCGGTTTGCGCAACGACTTCCAATCCATGCCTGCTCTGAATGCTGCTTTCTCTACTGCCTACTATTGTCTTGCCGCGAACTAACCCGGCAGCAACGACAGCCACAATTACCAGCTCTGTTTCTGACACTAACAAAAGCCTGGCAAAACTCAGAAGAAGAAAGTACCGAACTCACCAAACCTCGCAGCCAAGAATTCAGCGCAGTCGTTCCGCTGCAGGCAACCAGTCATCACACAGGGCTCGTTGCACTGCTCCCGGATGGTCGTTGAGCTGCTCAGCATACAGTCAACTGCATATCTTCGCTGCTGGCCTCCGTTGTCGCGATCTCACCGCTGGCAGACAGTTGTTGGAATCTCAGTGCTGACACCCGTTGTTGCAATAGGGTTGCAAGCCCCAAGGGTAGCGTTGGCCTGGCGGCCTGGGGCACAACTGGAAGCATGCGAAGGTCCTGGCAAAGCATGAGTCGACTGCTAACAGAACAACTTGTTTATTCTAGCATCGCAAAAGAGCGGGCGGTCAGGTCGACCGAAGTAGAGAGACGGGAGAGCACGTAACTCAACAGAAGAAATCGGAGCCTCTCTCGGCGTCCGGGAGCAGCTGCTCTTATACCCTCGGAGTCGAGGGGAAGAAGGAACGCCTCGATAGACGCGCACGTGACGGCGCCGCTCGGGCACGTTGAGACGAGTAGGTGACGCATCCGCCGGGCCGGCGCCGCTCAGACCTCCTCGCTTCACAGTTGGGGGAGCTCCTCTCCCCGGCTGCCGCGCTTTGACAAGCGTGGGCACCAACATGCACACACAGACACACGCGCACACGAAGACACGTGGCATTGGAACATGCCTGGACGCGCTTGGCGGGGAGGCGTATCGGCGGCGCTGAACGGGCCAAAATGTCTGCCGCTTTGAACGAAGCCCCGGCGTCCGTTGCATCCGCGCCGGCTATACCGCGCATCGTAGGCGAAACGTAACAATGCGTATTCCAGCACTGGTCGAACAAGTGTTTTGTAGGCCAACAGATTTTTATGTGCTAGCGCAAGACGAAGCGTCTGCTCAAAAAGATCACTCGCTTTGGTGCTCAGCATACAAGTGATTTCCAATTGAGGTTATGCTGTTAACATAGGTTTCCCGTCGGAGAGCGCGTGTTAAAATGACACCTAATTATTTACGCTGAAATACACAAGTCAGAGGTGTGTCATTAACAATGTAAGTAATATCAAATATCTGTTTCTTTCTACTTACTGTTACCATTCCTTAACTTTGGGCATTTAGAGTCATCTGCCACTCCTGACACCAAGGAAAGGTAGAATTTTGTATATGGTGATCATCACTGCTAATAATATCGCGGTACGAAAAACAATCGTCAGCGAATAGACGGATATTACCACGTAATCAGGAAGACAAATCGTTTATGTATATTAAAAACACGCTACCTTCTTGCACTATAGATATAATAGGCGCTAAATTTGAAGCTACGGTCTGAATATGCACGAATTGTGCGTGGAAAAGGGCAGCGCACTCACTCATGAGTGCACTCACCCACATTCACTCGCACTCATTCAAAAGGCGTGGGTGCCAGTGAGTGCCAGTGAGTGTGGGCGGAGTTCATTGCGAGTGCAAGTGCCACTGATTGGGAGTGGAGGTGAGTGCGAGTTCGAGTGAGCGCCAGTGTGTGTGAAGGAACGTAAGTGCGAGTGCGAGATGATGCCAGTGAGTGTGAGTGGAGGTGAGTGCGAGCGTGAGTGGGCGTTTGTAAGTGTGAGTGAAGGTGAGCGTGAACGTGAGTGAGTGCGGGGCCTGAAAAAATTAAGGTGAATGAGTGTGAGTGTTCCCCCACACTGCCTACCTATAGTTGTTGGACCGCTACTTACGTTAGCGCGATTAGAGCACTTGGATGTTTTATTCTTATACAAGCTCGAGATTAATTTGATGCCGAAGTCGTGCACACCTTCCATTTCTCATTCATACACAACGTTTTTCCTAAAGCATCGAATCATTGGGTTGGATGTACAGACACATCTCTATCCCGCAATATAATTGCATAAACGAGCGCTGAGAATAATTACAAAATGTAAGTATGACGATCCCACGGAGACAGCCTTGATAATTTGAAAACACTGACATTTTACACCTTAGGACAACTAAAACAATTTCTGTCACAGCCTATATTATACATTATAACCATCATTTTCATCTGTTAATTTTTCGCTGCTCTGATCGCATCACCAGAACTGTTAAAGAACTTTAATTTTACCCGTAGCAAAGAAGGGCCTGGTCTGACCACGGCGGCGGTCAGACCTGCAACGCAGCAGAGGGTGCTAAGAATCCCTGGCTCCGGACTGGCCGCCATTGGAATATGAACCTGGCAACGTTTAACGCTAGAACGTTATCTAGTGAGGCGAGTCTAGCATTGCTATTGGAGGAATTAGAGGGCAGTAAATGGGATATAATAGGGCTCAGTGAAGTTAGGAGGCCAAAAAGAAGCATATACAGTGTTAAAAAGCGGGCACGTCCTGTGCTACCGGGGCTTTGCGGAGAAATGACAACTAGGAGTCGGATTCCTGATTAATAAGAATATAGCTGGTAACATACAGGAATTCTATAGCATTAACGAGAGGGTGGCAGCTCTTGTTATAAAACTCAATAAGAGGTACAAAATGAAGGTTATACAGGTCTACGCCCCCACATCCAGTCATGATGACCAGGAAGTCGAAAGCTTCTATGAAGACGTGGAATCGGCGATGGGAAAAGTCAAAACAAAATACACCATACTGATGGGCGACTTCAATGCCAAGGTAGGCAAGAAGCAGGCTGGAGACAAGACAGAGGCGGAATATGGCATAGGAACTAGGAATAGCAGGGGAGAGTTATTAGTAGAGTTTGCGGAACAGAACAATATGCGGATAATGAATACCTTCTTCCGCAAGCGGGATAGCCGAAAGTGGACGTGGAGGAGTCCGAACGGCGAGACTAGAAATGAAGTTGACTTCATACTCTGCGCTAACCCTGGTATCATACAAGATGTTGACGTGCTCAGCAAGGTGCGCTGCAGTGACCCTAGGATGGTAAGAACTCGAATTAGCCTAGACCTGAGGAGGGAACGGAAGAAACTGGTGTATAAGAAGCCGATCAATGAGTTAGCGGTAAGAGGGAAAATAGACGAATTCCAGATCAAGCTACAGAACAGGTATTCGTCTTTAACTCAGGAAGAAGACCTTAGTGTTGAAGCAATAAACGACAGTCTTGTGGGAATCATTAAGGAGTGTGCATAGAAGTCGGTGGTAACTCCGTTAGACAGGATGCCAGCAAGCAATCGCAGGAGACGAAAGATCTGATCAAAAAACGCCAATGTATGAAAGCCTCTAACCCTACAGCTAGAATAGAACTGGCAGAACTTTCCAAGTTAATCAACAAGCGTAAGACAGCTGACATAAGGAAGTATAATGTGGATAGAATTGAACAGGCTCTCAGGAACGGAGGAAGCCTAAAAACAGCGAGGAAGAAACTAGGAATTGGCAAGAATCAGATGTATGCGTTAAGAGACAAAGCCGGCAATATCATTAGTAATGTGGAGTAGATAGTTCAAGTGGCTGAGGAGTTCTATAGAGATCTATACAGTACCAGTGGCACCCACGACGATAATGGAAGAGAGAATAGTCTAGAGGAATTAAAAATCCCACAGGTAACGCCGGAAGAAGTAAACAAAGCCTTGGGAGCTATGCGAAGGGGGAAGGCAGCTGGGGAGGATCAGGTAACAGCAGATTTGTTGAAGGATGGTGGGCAGATTGTTCTAGAGAAACTGGCCACCCTGTATACGCAATGCCTCATGACTTCGAGAGTACCGGAATCTTGGAAAAACGCTAACATAATCCTAATCCATAAGAAAGGGGACACCAAACACTTGAAACATTATAGACCGATCAGCTTACTATCCGTTGCCTACAAAGCATTTACTAAGGTAATTGCAAATAGAACCAGGAACGCCTTGGAGTTCCGTCAACCAAAGGACCCGGCAGGATTCCGTAAAGGGTACTCAACAATAGACCATATTCACACTATCAATCAGTTGATAGAAAAATGTGCGGAATATAACCAACCTTTATATATGGCTTTCATTGATTACGAGAAAGCGTTTGATTCAGTCGAAACCTCAGCAGTCATGGAGGCATTGCGGAATCAGCGTGTAGACGAGCCGTATGTAAAGATACTGAAAGATAACTATAGCGGTTCCACAGCCACCGTAGTCCTGCATAACGAAAGCAACAAAATCCCAATAAAAAAGGCGTCAGCGAGGGAGATACGATCTCTCCGATGCTATTCACAGCGTGTTTACAGGAGGTATTCAGAGACCTGGATTGGGAAGATTTGGGGATAAGAGTTAATGGAGAATACCTTAGTAATTTGCAATTCGCTGATGATATTGCCTTGCTTAGTAACTCAGGGGACGAACTGAAATGCATGCTCACTGACCTGGAGAGGCAAAGCCGGAGTGTGGGTCTAAAAATTAATCTGCAGAGAACTAAAGTAATGTTTAACAGTCTCGGAAGAGAACAGCAGTTTACGATAGGTAGTGAGGCACTGGAAGTGGTAAGGGAATACATCTACTTAGGACAGGTAGTGAGTGTGGATTCGGATTATGAGACTGAAATAATCAGAAGAATAAGAATGGGCTGGGGTGCGTTTGGCAGGCATTCTCAGATCATGAACAGCAGATTGCCATTATCCCTCAAGAGAAATGTATATAACAGCTTTCTCTTACCAGTACGTGAGTACTGGTAAGACAACCTGGAGGCTTACGAAAAGGGTTCTACTTAAATTGAGGACGACGCAACGAGATATGGAAAGAAGAATGTTAAGTGTAACTTTAAGGGATAAGAAAAGGGCAGATTGGGTGAGGGAAGAAACGCGAGTTAATGATATCTTAGTTGAAATCAAGAAAATCAAATGGGCATGGGCAGGACACGTAATGAGGAGGGAAGATAACCGATGGTCATTAAGAGTTACCGAATGGATTCCAAGAGAAGGGAAGCGTAGCAGAGGGCGGCAGAAAGTTAGGTGGGCGGATGAGATTAAGAAGTTTGCAGGGACAACATGGCCACAATTAGTACATGACCGGGGTAGTTGGAGAAGTATGGGAGAGCCATTTGCCCTGCAGTGGGCGTAACCAGGCTGATGATGATGATGATGATGATGATGATGATGATGATGATGATGATGATGATGATGATGATGATGATGAAAGAATGTATATGGAGAATGCCTGTTACAGTTTCTCTTAGCCAAACTTCGGAATGAACTTCCGCTTCGTATAAAAGAGGCTTCTCATTTTTTTGTCTGTCATTAGGAGATATGTTGTTCATAACATTTCAACAGATTGACTTTTCTAATAACAGGTATGATCGCAATGTGACAAAGAAAGTGTATCTATGTTCATCGGCAACATTAGCGTGTTAGGATAAGCAATTTTGCACACAGGTGTCGTTCTTTTTTCTCTCTTTCGCATATAAACAAATCACGTGTTAAATATATGATACTATATATCCATTTGTAGTAGTGTTTCTTTATTAAGCCAATCTAACTTCTAAACCATTTTTTCTTGCTTGCACTAACACAACTTTGATGTACTGACCACTACCAGCAGCTTCTGGCTATGAGTATAGGCAGTTTTTGTGTATTTTTTCTGTGATGCGAAAAGAAAACAGATTGAATTGAATGTCAAGTGACGCAGCATGCGTTTGCTTGGAGAATAGATCCACTGCATATGGGTGTCAGAAATATACCCGGCGGTTAATAGGGATTCTGTACTGAAGACGCAGTGCGGGAGTGCTCACCAATTGAATTGGTTCTAGAAACGCCTATACCACCCTCTTTATCCGGTTATTCACTTTCACTGTCCTGACTTGCCCCCATCGAAACTCTCTCCATTTCAGCGGGCTCCTCCCATCTAGTCCTCCAGTTGGATAAGAAAATTTGCTGAATATAGGTAATGCTATTCGCTTTGAAAGCAAAAATAAAAGGGACATATACACGAGAAGCGCGTTAGAGTGAGCTTTTAGAACAACGCTGTGGATTTCCGCCCGATGCTTGCTTCGGTCGTTACGTAAGGCTAACGTCGGGAAATTCGAGCAGTTTTACGTCATAGGGCCCGTTCTTTGATGACGTGTTCGCAACTCCGAGGTTGTTGAATCGCGGCTTTTCTAAGTGACTGCTACTCTGCATCTCCACTTGGTATGCATTTTACACATGTTGAATGCCTAGATTTAAGAATGAATGCTTCGCGATTTCCTCATTATAGATGTCCTTCTACCACCCGCCATCGTAAAGCCTAAGCCGTTTTGTAGCAGACTTCGAATACATATTACACTGATTTATTCGTAAAGACTACATTTGCACGGCGGGTGATCAGAATATTGATACTTGGTGTCCCGGCAAGCTTCAGATATCAAATTATTTAACCTCTGTGTCCGCGTTTGTTTTGGAAAACACAATAACAAAATCATCGCGCGGAGAAATTGTTAATGCTAGAATGACGCATGCTTGTTTGGACCATTTGCTCTACAGGCTCCAAATTACAACTTAGTGTGTGATTGTGCAAAGTCTTGCTGACCACTATTTCACGGCAAGCCGTTTTATCAGAGTACCACAGCTTTTAAATCTTGGAATACCACACAAGATATGCCAGCTAATAAGTAGCGGTTGAATGTAGTGGACCAGCGCAAACTGTTTCAAATTATTTGAACGATTTCAATGGTCATCAATTATAATCTCAGGTTGTCCAAGTCCAACTTACAAAACGTTATGTGATTATCTAAATTGCATCTTGAAAACTTATAATAAAGTGGTTATATTCAAGCGCAGAAAGAACCAAAACGGTTCAACCCCAGATGTCCTACAGGCAATGGCTGCCCGAGACACACTTAGGGAGCGCTTGAGGCATCAAAAAAACGATTCTGCACTTCGATCTCAATACACAGTTGCCAGAAACAAGGTAAGGCAGCAGCGATACTTCCAACAGCAGTTCAAATTACGTACTAAAAGCCCAGCTAAAACATGGTGACTGCTTATTTCTTTTCGTGGAAAAAAAGGTCCAGCCTCTTGCGTGGCACACGCTTTTCCTGCTGTTTCACCGCGTACTGCACATGCGTTAATTCACAACTTTGCCCGTGTAGCTGCTGGACACTCGCCGATGCCGGTTGTTCAATGTACACTGAACTCCGATGACTATGTATGAGCTCGCTAGGAATCTATTTAGTTTCATATCGAACAAACCATGCAGCTGGCATAGATGGAAAATTAGTTCATTTTCTTAAAAACAATCCAACTGCTGTTTCTGCAATTCCTCTTTGTAAGCTTAATGGACTTCTGAAAAGCGCTTCGTTGCCTTCTGAACTGAAAACTGCGATTGTCAGGCCGCTACACAAAGGCGGAAATTGAAGAAACGTTGAAAATTATAGACATAAATCAATTCTTCCAGCACTATCACAAATATTAGAGAAGTTTGTGTTCCAATGCATGGCCTCATTTCTAGGCAAGTTTTCAGTTATCTCAAATTGCCAGTTTGTCGTTATACCAGGACAAGGAACCACACTCTCTTTGGAAGAATTTTGCAATGAACTGTGTTTTCCTTTCGAACAGTATATTATTGTCTGCGTGCTTTATTTCTAGATATATTGAAGGCTTTCGACAGCGTAAGCCACAATATTCTTCTTGAGAAGCTGAGCCCGTTGCGTTTCAGACGACCTTTGTGGAATTTCTTATAAAATTATTTTAGTGATAGCTCACAAATTGTTTCCTTGAACAGGTAAAACACCAGTCGGCCGCGATCTTGCATTTAGAATGGGCGTCCCACGATGGTCAATTTTTTTCGCCTTTTTTTCAAGGAACTTATGAAAGATTTCACATCTGCTTCAATAGTATAGGTTTTCAGTACGCAGATGACACGGTGCTATTAACCAAACATATATCTTATGTGAAAGCAATTAGTTTGCGACAGGCGAATGTGTGCGATACAATGGCATCATTTGAAAATAATGGTCTGACACTCACTTCAACAAAAACGAAAGCTCTGTGTTTCAGGAATCCGCTAAAGGCAGCAGTTAATATGGGACCACTCTTTTTGCAAACACACAACGAACATTTATGCAATTGCTTTGCGATACAGTATGTGACTTCGATGAAATAGCTCCGATTATTTATTAATGATCACCTTTCCTGGCGCAGCCATTTACTGTACATGTGACCAGACTCAGAAGTACTGGATGTTTATGTTGAAGATGAAGCCTTTTTCTTTGATGTCGGTTAAAGGAAAGGGCATGTACTCGCTTGCGTACAGCGTGAGGCACATTATAACCGTGTTTGCACATTCTTCTGTTCGTTGGTAGTTCAGAATCGATGCTATTTAAACAATATTCCGAAAAGAATTGCTTACAGTTTTCCTATGACGAACAGTGCAGGTCTGCTCTCGCCTCTTTTCTTGCGTCCCTTTAATTCACTGTGTCTGCAAACAGTTGTCTCGTGCCACTTTTCGGGACTCCGATTCGAGATATGCGTACACTGCGCCTCGATCACTCCGAAAATTTCATCGTTTTATTTTGCCCCGTTGCGCTACAAAATATGACGAAGTTAGAAGGTGCGTTCATATTCCCCAAATTTCAAGTGAACTTCCAGACGATATAAAAAGTGCCCGCCTCAAATTATACTCTACAGAATATGTGAAATCATCTTGGACTCGTGTAATGTTGTCATGTACGGTGTGTACGATATCAGTCAATGAAGAGGTGGTTTTCACGTACGCATAAGCGCCCCAAACCTTCCCTTTCTTCTTGCGCTTATGTTATTCCTCCCACACTGCTTAAGACTCACGGAAGCATACTTGCCTCTGCTATCTTAAGCATCTTCACAAAGTTCGCTAAAGTTTACTATGTTTCCTAGTGCTTGGAAGGTAGCACGGGTAGTGCCCGTAAATAAATCGGGTGCTACAAGGGCAGTTACTCATTAGCGGCCTATATCTATCCCCTGCGCTGCGCAAAAAGTGCTTGAATCTGTATTGAATTTCCATCTCTCTGTTAGTGCTAAGAACATTGCATGATATGATCAGCTCGGCATTTTATCAGGGCGCTTCACAATAATGAACTTGATCACTTTTATGGCACGTGCTTCCAGTGTGGTACATAGCAGGGGCCAATTTGACGCACTTTTCTTTCACCTAAGTAAAGCATTTCATGGAGTCCGTCATGAGATCATCATTACGAAGTTAAAAATAAATAGACATGCCTTGAATAGCAATAAACAGCGCGCAGAGGACGGGACAGTACAATTCAGACAAACACGAACAGTGTCTGTATTTTGCTGTCCCATCCTCTGCGTGCTATTCATTCGTATTCAAATCATGCACCAACAAGCCCAAATAGATACGTTGCTGAAAGACAGGCCTTGCATGGTGTGTAGAACAGCGCTGAAAAAAGTACGAGGACAGCGAAAAAGTGCACGGTACATTGCCTTTTATTTCTTGCCATTTTTTGAATGTTGTTTTACAATCACCATGCAACTTTACCAACCAGGGCAAACTGCCGCACTCGTCAGACATACCTTCTTCCGTCACTCCCCTTGTATCTTATTACCTAAAAACGAGATTGAGCTTTACTGGCTATAATTACCAGCTACTGCAGTTTCTCAAGGATCCGTTCTCGGCCCTCTTCTCATCCTGCTGTTCATAAATGACATTTCATCAGCAACTGAGCTCTATTCATCGCTTCTATTTGCCGACGACATAAGGGTATTTAAGAGTGCCAAGAGTGTACATAACTGCATTGACTTCCAAGAATACATTTTTTTCACCTTAAAGACGGTGCAGAGAAAATGTGCTATTCTTAAACACTTCGTGAAATACGGTATTACGTTATGCCCAGAAAACGCACCCATGTGCAATTCCCAAATACCTTTCCGGGTGCTCTACTGCCCAACGTAGACGAAATGATCGATATGGGAGTGTACTTTGACAAAACGTTAAGCTTCTCTTCGCAAACTAATTGTGTGAAACAAAGTGCACTTTGCGCACTTGGCATTGTCTTTCGTGTATCGTGTGAGTTCCACCACCCCTGCTGCTTTAATTAAATTGCATTCTACTGTGGGACTATCACTACTAAATTATGCTTCTGTAGTTTTGGTTGGAACGAGCAAATCCAATTCTGCGCTCAGTGAACGCGTGGCGAATACATTGATATTTATCTTGAATCACCACTTTTGCCGTTCTGGCGACAATAGTAGAGCCCTCTGAAATATACCTCAACTCACACCTCTAAAACAAAGACGTAATAAATCAGACCTTTCATTCCTCTATGAGGGGGTCCATGGCATTATACATTGCTCAAAGCTTCTTTGTCGTGGGCAATTCTCAGTGCCACATTTCAGGCCACACTTTGCATCTTCTGAACAGCCTCGTTGCTTTAAAGATTGTCATATTTCTCGACTGAAAAAAATCTCGTAACATATATTCTGCCTCTAACGACGTATCAGAGTTAATTTTCTGCGTTATTTCATAAATGTAGATAATGGTGGATGATTAACACACTTTTACACCCAGGTCCTCGTTTTTCTGTTTCCCTATTTATTTCTCCATCTTGCATTGCGTTGTCTACTACGTATGTCTTCTTTCTGTATTTTCTGTCGCATATTACTTTTTAAGTGCACCAATGCGAATCTCGTAGGTATTCCTGGGCACTATAATAAACACGTAATTGATGATGATTATTATTATTATACGGCATGTTCATTCCAGCCAACTGGGTTTTAGACATGCGTCTTGGTGTGGTTTTGCATTTTTAGGAGTCAATAAACGTTATTCATCTTCTTAGTCTTATTATCGTTCTTGTTGTTGTTATTTTACTTATAATTCCTTTGCCGTTAGGGTTGTTCATATTTCTTCGTGGGCATGGTACACAAATGATCGATCGACCAACTGGTTGATTGATTGATTATTCCCGTAGTATGGCACCGTGTAAGGACGCATGCTTGCACTGCTCGAGTCGTTTTTCGGGAAACAGGCGTTATTTCGCGGTGAAGGCTCTAAAATACGTGTACATGCGAAATCTGTAACCTGGCCCGAGAACGAAGTGGAGCTATTCCAGTCCGGACTGCGCTCATTTTGCTCCAGTTTGTGCGGCTAAACGCAGCAGAGTGTGAAGCGTAGTGACAACGACCTTTTGGCGTGCTCCCCGCAGGTCGTCAGTTCCCAGACTGGTTCCCCTGCTCATCGTGTGCTCAACTAGCGAATTTTGGAGGCGACATGGCAAGTATGCGACGCCTTCTTCTTGGCGCGCTGGAGGGCATCTCGTTCCTGAGCGAACAATCATGCCAACTGCAAGGGGAGAATGAATTCGCTTGCTTGTGAGATTCCCTGTGGCGCGGAACAACAGACAGAAGTCGTCGCCTCCCTTCGAGCTCTTCATTGACTGCGCGACGCGCGGACGCAAGCATGGAAGTCTTCTTCGTTTTTGTATCTGTTTGATAATAAGCAGCTGGTTCTTGGCTATTATCTCTCTTATCATTTTACTGCTTTCATCGTAATACGAACTAGAGTGCAAGAGGAGTTTCAATCATCGGAGGGGACATATGAATGGCCTTAATTTGATGCACTAGGGTTTACTGATGAGACGTTCTTCTCACACATGAGCTCAATCAAGTCGGCTCTGCAAAGACACGTAGGCGTTCTCGCTTACTTGCAAAAGATTGCACCCAACTTGAACATGGTACCTAATGCGTTAATGTAAAAGTCCATCTTGCAAGGAAACTGTGTATAATGTGCATCTTCACTCAGAGTTGGCAGAAAACACGCGCGCTTTAGCAACTTGAAAGAGAGGTTTTGGAAACGCGTAAATTTCGGTATACCTGGTTTATTTGTGTGTGTGTGTGTGTGTGTGCGTGCGTGCGTGTGTGTGTGTGTGTGTGTGTGTGTGTGCGTGTGCGTGTGTGTGTGTGTGTGTGTGTGTGTGTGTGTGTGTGTGTGTGTGTGTGTGTGTGTGTGTGTGTGTGTGTGTGTGTGTGTGTGTGTCTGTGTGTGTGTGTTATACGCACTATGTTGGGCCGAATGAGCGCGGTGACTCACACGCAAATATACGTACTTGCGGTCTTACACGATGGCACCAAACATGGCTTTCACTCCAATGCAATACGTGTGATTGCTCAGCGCAGTTCCATGAATGCGGCACTCTTCATAGGCATATTTCTAGTTTACCGCGAGAGGTTGATCACATGAAAACAACAGCCCAAGAAGCAAGGTGGGTGCTTCATTACCATTTCCGTAGCCCTCACCGCCTCCCCCCTTCCCCGAAAGAAAGAACGGGTGCAGAGAATTAGATGTTCAGATTGAACGATTGAGCGGCGTTCAATTAGATTGAACGCCGCTTAGCGGTCCTTCGATTAATGAACTCCTTGGTGGCAAGCAAGCTCGTTGAGACGATTAGCCAACGCCTTCTAGATATATAGCACAAGGCCGGTACGCTTCTATCCGCGACGCCATGCTACCTTGCCCTACTGCCATAGAATTTAATTGGGATGCTCCCGAGTAAGCGGAGGTGATTACGACGACGACGCTTTCGTCACGACGGCTGTATAACCAGAAATTTCGGTGCAAGTAGTATGGTGTCATAAAGCAGAGTGCACAGGCCTGCTATCTAGGAGGCACTAGTTTAGCCCATTCCACTTCCGGCCACCACAGCGGACGGTCACGGAATGTTGTGCTCCGTAGGGGCGGTTCATGCGGCCCAGCCGGGCCGCGGTATCAGGCTTACGGAAACGTCTTCACGGGATTACCAGCTTGTTTTGCCGCTTCTGCCATCAGGTATGACCGTGTGTAATACCGTGTTTTTGCACGGTGATTTGAAGGCCAGGCCCTATCGAGTCGAACATTTTCGTGATGCGCTTGACCGTCATAAGCTGTTGCCGGAGGTGGTGGCCCTCGGGGCCTACCAGATGAACCATGTCTGGGCTATAACATTCAAGGACGAAGTCGGAAAAAAGAAGCTGCTGTCAGCGAAGGCCTTTAGCGTCAAAGAACACCGCTGCGTCGCCATTGACCCTTGCAACCAGGATATTAGAATGAAGCTGTTCTGTCTCCTTCACACGACTCCCGACGAGGACGTCAGAGCAGCCTTGGCGCCGTTCGGAACGGTGACCGAAATTTCCAGGGAGCGGTGGCGAGTACCAGGGTGCGGCGACAAAGGTTCTCACACGCGTCTGGTATCGTTACGGCTGAAGGCTGGTATGACCATGGAAGACATCCCGCATCAGCTACGAGTATCAGAGGACCATGCGCTCGTGATCGTGCCAGGCAGAGCTCCGCTCTGCCTCCGATGCCGCGGCACCGGCCATATACGGCGCGAGTGCCGTGTGCCACGCTGTGGGCTCTGTCGTCGTTTCGGCCACGACGAGACCCAGTGCGTGAGAAACTACGCTAACATGACCGGATCTGGCCGGAGCGACGCGTTAGACGAGCACTTGATGGATCAAGCGGACGCGGAAGAGACTGCTGGAGCGGGCGGAGACCCACGAGGCACGGAAGAGAAGCCAGTGGTCATGGCAAGCGTCAAGTGCCAACCCAGAAAGGGCAGTAGCGAGGCAGTGGCCAAGAACGAAGTGCAAGGTGAACCGCCTGCAGAAAATTCTATGGTGCGTGAAAGTGGGGGCGACGCGGAGGCTGCCGAGGGCGTTCTGCGACAGGGCAACTCTGGCGCTGCCTTCATCGAAGAATCCGGCGAGCAAATGGACCACGCCAGCGCCGTTTCAAAGAGACCTCGCGAAATACCCGATCAAGATGGCAGGCTTGAGCAAGACGACGGTATCAGCAGCGAAGGGCCACCCACGAAGGCTTCCTCTTTCCGGCGGTCTACACTCAAGCCCAAGCCGAACGTTCCGCTCGAGAGGAGGCCGACGCGAGAACATCCACCTGAGGGGCGTCAGACGCCGACCAATCCGCCAGGTGGTCGGCAGACGCCGACCGTCCCACCAGACGGGCGACAGACGCCGGCTGTCCCACCAGATAAGCGGACAACGCCGACAGTTCCCCCGCGGTAGCGGGGTGCTGTTTGGTAGAAGACTCAGTAAGGACTAGGTGCTGCGGAACCTTTAAGTGAATAATGAGTAGCGCATTTGGTAACGTCATGCCTTCGCATTATGAGACGGAGCTTATGATGGTGCAGGGTATTGTTTTTGTAAGTCTGGCGGTCTTTGATTTCCCAAATGTATTGTAGTTTGCGCTTGCTCTTCTCTTTCAATGGCAAATAATCATGGAATAGCAATACGTATTGGCACGCTTAACGTACGAGGGTTAACGGCTAGACGGCGACAAGCACAATTAAGTCGCCTGATGCTGGAAAACGACATACATATTCTTGCTGTTCAAGAAACTAAAATTGAAAGCGAAGAGCAAACGGACAAAATGGTTCAGGTTTTTAAATCGCGTTACAACACTTGTGTTTGTCATGGAGTAGGTAAGGCCGGTGGCTGTCTTTTATTTTTGCGTAATTCAATAGGTATTGTTGAGCAGAGTGTAATGTCGGCCCAAGATGGGCGATTGGTCCTATGTGATTTCTCTTTCAATAATGTTGATTGGCGAATTGTCTGTGTGTACGCTCCAAACAAAATTAGTGATAGGAAAATTTTTTTTAACTTTGTTGAGTCACACCTGACGTGTGAAAGAAATGTTGTTCTTCTTGGTGACTTCAATTGTGTTTGCATGTCCGAAGATAGGGTGCCCAGTAAAATAATCCGGGATACAAGTGCGCATCAACTCTGCGCAATCGTGGCAGACTATGATTTAGTAGACGTTGGAAGCATATTAAGCGGTAACAGTGTTGTTTTTACTCATTTCCAAGGGCAGAGTCACGCTCGACTAGATCGTTTGTACGTATCAGCAAACCTTGCGCGAACGGTCACTAGCTACGCAGTAAAGCACGTGAGCTTCAGTGATCACAGCCTAGTAACGTGTACATTAGGCACGACACATAGAGGGTCTCACTTTAACTGGGAACTGTGGAAAATGAACGAAACGATCTTAAGTGATGAATGGTTTGTCAAAACGGTAAAAGGAAAAATTGACGTAATGCAAATAGATGCTACAACAAATTGGGCTGAGCTGTGGGAGCAGTTTAAAATTGAAGTGAAAATGAGTGCGATCGAGAGGGCTTGTGTGATGCGTCATAAAGCTAAACAAAGAGAGAAAGAACTGCAAAGCATGCTCGATTATTTTCTAAACGCGGAGTGCACAATACCGGGATTGTTTTCGAAACAGATTAGAGAAATTAAACGCGAACTTGAAAGGGTGGACGCTCAAATTTACCAAGGAGCCGCGATAAGAGCACGATCCGAGAGGCTGTGGCTGGGAGAGGCGCCAACTAAGCGCGCGCTCAGTGACGAAAAGGGTTACGCATCCAAAAACATAATTAAAGAAATTTGTTTTAACAACACAATGTCAAAAGACCCAGAAGTAATTGCAAAAGCTTTCGTTGAACACTACCGAGCGTTGCTCGGTAGGCAGGTGCCCGTAACAGAAGAGTTTGTAAACACCTTCGTAACACTTCTGCCAAAATTACAAGATGAAATAAAAGAGGGACTCGAGAGACCGATCTCTGCGAAAGAAATTACAGAAGCCATAGAAGACTTGGGTAAAGGAAAGGCGCCTGGACCAGACGGCCTAGGAGCAGCTTTCTATAAAACTTTCAAGGCAGAAATAAGCGAGATACTGCGCAGTGTAATATCAGAAGCTCATGAAACTAAGCACTTGCCGCCATCATTCAGAAAAAGTCATGTTGTGCTTATACCGAAAACCACCGATACGGTAAAGCTGAAATCTGTCGCTGGATACAGGCCCATAAGTCTTACGAATTCGGATTATAAAATCTACATGAAGGTGCTCGGAAAAAGGATGCAGTCGGTTATTAAATCCATAGTAGGCCCACACCAAACATGTGGTATCAGGAATAGAACAATATTGTCGAATATTCACATCGCTAGGAGTATATTGGAATGCTGTGATGCGAACCTCGAATGTGTAGCAATGGTTCAGTTAGACCTAGAAAAAGCTTTTGACAGGGTTGCTCACAGCATACTTCTTGCCCTGCTAAAACACATTAATGTAGGCGAAGTGATTCAGGACGGAGTAGCCATGGCTTATGAGAACTGTTCCGCTCACCTTATAATCAATAAAAGACTCAGCGAAAATATACCAGTATTATCCAGTGTGCGCCAGGGGTGCCCTTTGTCGCCCTTACTTTTTGCGATTTTTCTTGAACCTTTCTGTTTGAAGGTACGAGAAAACGAAAACATTCGCGGCTACCGTCTTTTAACTCAGGAAGTAAAAATACTAGCTTACGCAGATGACATCGCACTTTTTTGCATTGACCAAGAGAGCATTCGGGAGGCAGTCAAGGATGCAAGAAAGTTTTGCAGTCTAACCGGGAGTGCCATAAGCTGGCCAAAAAGCTTAGGCTTCTGGCCCGGTGAATGGGACAGCCGGCCTGCAGTGTTAGAAACAGTACCGTTCACAGATACGCCAACCAGTTATCTTGGTGTTCCTTTGGAATACTATCGCGATACCACGACGCAATGGACTGAACAAACTGAGCGGGCTAAAGCACAAACAACAAAGTGGGGAGGCAAGAATCTGTCAATATTCACGAGAGCCACTGTCTGCAATTTATTTCTTGTCGCTAAAGTGTTTTATATGTTGCAAGTTTTATGTATATCCCGAGTGTGTGTACAAAAGTTGCACAGGGTTTTTGCTATGTTCGTGTGGGGATCAGGATGGGAGCGCACGAGTCGTCTGAATCTGTTTCATGCTGTGCAGAAAGGAGGGCTGGGTTTGTCGCATTTATTTTTGAAACAAGTAGTGTCGCGTTTCATGTTCTTGCGCGACGAAAGCGATTGTTTTTTGCGGTGCGTTATCCAGACGCGATTAGGTGACGCACTGCCAGAATATGTTGTGACGTCGTATGGCATACGTGAAGTGGTTGTCCGAGGTTTTTTGTTTGAAGTGATAAGCTCTTTCCGTTTTCTAAAGGTACACTTTTCTTTGGAATACCTGAACACTGTCGCAAGAAAGCGATTATACCGAGATTTAGTTAATATCATGTGTCCAGTACCAATATACCGTGCAGTATATGCACTGGGGCGTGAGCAGAATGTCTTAAAAAGAGTTAAGAAAATGCCTGTAAGAGCAACAACAAAAACATTTTTTTTCATGCTACACACTGGCACGCTTCCTGTCAAGCCATGGCTGCAGGAGAAGGGGATCTTTGTACCCTGGAGTGTGAATTGCCAAATATGTCAGAAACCGGAGACAATGGAGCACATATTTCTGGAGTGCAGGGACTCAGTCTTCCTTTGGGACATTCTGCAAAGGACACTAAAAAAAAGAATTTCCTTTAACACCTTTTGGAATCCGTTTTTTACCGTTTGAAGAGACGGAAGGCGTGCCATGTGATATGGTGATGTTACTCTGCATGCACAGCGTATGGAAAACACGTATGGCGGTGCGTAATGAGGATGTTGACGCTAAACCAGCCAAAGAATATTTTGTTGAAAATGTATTGTACATTCGCGAAGCGTTTAAAGCGCTCAGCGAACCACCTGAGTGGTTAACAGCATTTGAAAAGCTTGGAAACATTCAGCCTTTTTAAACCAAAATTAATCGACAAGGTACACCCGCACATTGAACTGTCTTTTTTGTTTTGTAATCGCATTGGAGAATAGCTGTGAATCGTGTATTCGTTATAAAACAGGCAATAAATAAAAAAAAGCACTAGTTTAGCCCAGTGTGTGAGACCGTCGGCTTCCGAGCCTGCGGCCGTACGTTCGAAACTCACTACCAGAAACATTTTTTTTATTTCAAATTTATTCTGTGTTTGTGCATCAGTCTTTTATTGCGATTAACGAGGCGCAGTCAGCATGCACTCGGGAGTTTGCGCGGACAACGAACGCGCGGACAACGCAGGCTTCCGAGAGTCACGTGACGTGGCGCAGCCCCGATTTCCTCTTCCTCGCACAACACCTGAGCCGCTAGCGTGGCGGCAGGTGGTCGCTTTCGACGCTCTGCTCCGTCAGGGCGCGCTCGTGTCGTGGCCTCGCAGCCAATGGAAATTTCGATTGTCCAAGCGACAGATGCTAGCTTTTTTTATTCACTCAGTGGGCGATTTGATGCTTTCGCATCAAAATGCGCACCACGAGTATAGCCGACAGAAATGCAACAGAATATTGCGATCGCGAAACACACACAACGATCGGTGCCGATGAAGTGCCGGACCACGAGAATACAAAGATAATTCTAGCCTCAACAGAGCAACCGCCAAAGCTATGAGAAATTGCTTCTTGTAGCAGCATGATGTATACTTATTGTGGAATTCAAGCGACGCGCGAAAACGCTTTAGTGGCTGGACGAATTTTGGGGGGCAGCAGTATTGCGAGATTTACTTCATTAAGCCACTTTTGATACTATAACACGGAAACCATTAAGGGGCTATTTCAAACACCGTCCATTTGGAGCACTACCAGATCAACAGAACACGCAAAACAAATACACTGACCTTTGTAAGTTTTAAATTACTCTGTTTCAGAGTTCGTCCCATGTCGAAGAAGGAGGCCGCCAGCGTAGATCTTTCTGTGGCTTCTGCCCATAATAATGCCTACCACTCAAAAACACACGTGCGCACTTTGAGGCATAATTTTAACACAGGAAAAGCACAGCCGAAACGACGACCACAGTCATCATTTTTGACGGTTCCAAGGCGTTGTCGTGACGGCAAGCACTCACGCTGTCCATTCGGTAACCTAGCCAGGCAGAGCAGGAAATGGTAAATGAAGAAGACAACGTAAACGTCACACTGTCCCTCATCACCCGTTTCTTGACCATTCTCCCAAAGTGGGTTGCGCTAGATCGATCATTAAGGAAAGAACAATAACGACGAACTTCCTCGCAGGACCAAGCCCGTCCGCGTTGTCCTTGTGGCAGCGATGCAGAGAAACGAAGCGTAAAACTACGACCGCCGTACATCACCCCAATCCTGAGCGTGTAGCGGATTCTACATAGCCGCAAGTACTCGATGGAGAGTTTCATTCATAGAGCCGACCAGGCTTAATGTCATGTGTGGAGCATGGGTATCGGTGGTTGAAGGATAGAAAATTAGACGGAAAAGAAGGCTGTAGCGAAAATTGCGCTCATAAGAAACCGCCGCCAAAGAGAGGACATCTATGCAGAGCGAACGGCTTTCCACGCTTAATCCGTTCGTGCGTCACCACCGCTACCGAAAGTTAATGCATTTACAAATCCCTTAGAATTCATCAGCCCACTTAACATGAAAGGTTGAAACATGCGCCAAAAGAAAAAAATATTATACAGAGATTGTGCACTCTACAGTGGGTGCTGTCATTTATTTTCTAGAAAGTCAAATGGAGTTATAAGCTAAAAATGTTAGTTGTAACTTGGAAAGCATCTTTCGTAATATGAAGTTGACTGAAATAGTTGCACAGAAAACTACAAAACACATAAATAAAGATTACGACAGAGGCCATCTCACCAATACTGTCAACAGTAATGAGCTAGCTGTGAATTTACATAGCGACACAGCGTATTCCTACTATCGAAACGAGTTGTGCATGCGACGTGTACTGCACCGGGGCTCCTCTTTCACTCTTCCTTAAGAACACTCGGCGCCATCTAGCGCTGCCGCCGCGAACGCTGCGTGTGACCAGGGAAGTGCACGTCGCCCCGGTGCTTTCGAACGTTCAGAGACTCGACTTGCGGCAATGGGGCTCCCTTCTCGTGCTTCTTTGTGGACGCACTGCGCCATCTGATGGCGCCGTCGAGAAGTCTGTACGCGGCCACCGAGTCAGGAACCGGCGGCGCCTACGAACGGCGAAAATTATCCGCTTGCTTACCAAAAACCTAGCGGCCAAGTTGGGAGATGCTCACTGAAGAGCGGCACATAGCCAGTGAAGTCACGGCACTGTTAGCTAAAGCTTTCGCATTAACGACGTTCATTGAAAACGGACACATGCTGAGCGCATTTGTGACACAACCTGCTCAAGCGTCAAATGACGGTCCTTCAGGAATCCCTGTAACGCGGGTACGATTCCGCCGAGCATGGACAGAATCTACGGGATCCTATAGTGCGTTAGCATTCCTAAGGTACTTTACGCACTATTCAGGGTCAACGACCTATCTATGTATACCTGTAATAGACTGTTTTGAGCCTACGTGGGTCATCTGGTAGTCCGTGGTCGAATGGGTAGCGCATCGGGCTGCTCGCTGAGAAAACAGCGTTTCAAACGAACCATCAGATTAAATAGGGTCGCTGTGTATGCGGCAATATGTGCAAATGTGCCGCTTTTCAACGAACCTCTTTAACCCCAACAAGGGGTACTGCAGATGCGCGACTGTGCAGGTGCCCCTGTCGGACGAAATTCTTTCACCTGCACTTAGAGCACTGGGTATGTGCCACTTGGTCTCTGCTGGCCGTCAATTAACCTCTGTGATGCCAACTTGGTTCGTAGCTATGTGCCAGTAGGTGCGTGCTGCTCTTCAATGAACGTCTTTCACGCACACTTGGGCAACTAGGTATACGTGTCACTGGGAACCTGCCACTCATCAATGACGAAAAAATATCTCTTAAATTTATCCGATGCTTGAGGAAACGAAAATACGTCAAATAGTTGCTCAAGGACCGCAACACGACTCATTAAAAGCTGTGCCACAAATGCACTCGGTATGCGCCACCCTTCAATGAACCTCTCGCAAAATATGTCACTCCAATATGTGGTACTGAGTTCGTGGCCAGGCAAGGGAGCTATTTTCAGCGTTTGCGTGCACCAGCGCGCCATGCTTCGCATTTCGGTGACGACGCGTGGCCTTCTTGAGACAACAGTAACTGCAAGCAAGTGGTGAATGAAATGCAGTATGCAGTATGAGTATAGGTATTCAAGTGCAATTTATTGGGGAAAAAGGATTCATGCACTGTGAGATTTCATTCTATTTGCAATTATATTCCTTAGTAGAAACGAAGTAATACAAGTACCCTACTATTCTATCTTTTACAGAAATGCTCAGAAATAAAGAAAGATTGTACTTTACATCCTCAAGCGTATTTTTCTTATTGTTCTAATTCAGCATTTACTTGTGCATGTAGACGCGTGAGCAAAAGTATATGGACAAGTGACTGCGTAATAAAAGTCAACTCAATTTCTCCCCTACGTGTGAATGCAAATCGAAATTATATAGTGCATTCTAAATTTGTCAATACGAATTTTCTAGTACACTCGTCAGTTTACATTCCTATGTGTTATGAAGAAATTCTGCATTTCCGGCGACCCTACGGTACGTATACTTTTGCTCAAGGTCTACAGTCAGTTTCATTATCAGCTCAAACACCGATGCCTATCGTCGAAGGATCTCCTAGACTACGGCGGCTGCGAATAACCAAAAACTATCAATAACTAAATTTTGATTAGTTATACAACTTTCTGCAACTGCAACAATTCTGTAATGATTAGGTCTGCAACTACGACCCGTGGTGTTGAAGCTTATAGTGAAGGCGAATGTACGTGGTTGTACATTTGTATATTGCGCTGTGTCACTGATCTAATGCGATGGCTGTCTTTCTGCCGCTCACTTTGAGCGTAGATCAATTTCTCTTGCATCTTTTTAATGTCTATTTCCTTCCGAGACTGGGAATCTTAGCACAGCATCTCACCGTTGCCTGTGTTTCTTTATAAATACATAGTAAGATACGATCTAACATCACAATTAATCTTTTCGATCCCTCCTTATGTTTTCAGAAGTGCATGTATTACACGGCCTTGAAAACATGCAGAAAAATTGTACATTCAAAAAAAGGATGCTCTTCCTCAATATAAACCTACACTATGAGTAAAATCGTTTCTTCTCAGGCCTTCCGCGAGGAGCACCACCTTCTGTCGTAGGCCGGGCAATCAATTTCATATACTTATTCACTTTTTTACAATTTCACTTATTCATATACTTTCTCCCAGTATACTAATTTTCCTGTAACATGGCTGCGCTCCTGGTGGAGACGCAAATGCGCTTAGTGTACTCGCACTTGAAATAACATAAAATATTCGAGGCATAACACAAGCATATCATAAAAGAAAAACTAAGAATGGGCTCACAAAATGGCATGTACACTTCGCATAGACGTTGTATGTGTGATATATTGCTATATACAGCTTCGGGGCAAATGGATATGACTGTAGAGATTGCCCATGTGATGCATTCTCTTACTTTTCTATCACAAATTGAGATGATTACCCGAGTGGACCCTCCTGCTTCACATTCCTATTTCTAAAGCGCTGAGTGAGCGCACAGATCAGTCGCCGAAAGGTTCCACGAATATGGCTGTGCGCGATGAGCTCAATAGCCAAAGCAATGAGCGATATTACGCAGCCGATTCCGTACAACGTGAACAAAAGCCGAACTGTCATGTCCTCTTCTGCGTATCTTGACTCCACGGGGACGATTCGTCTTCTATGTGGAACAGACAGGCCACCTTCAGAAATGGCCAGCAGGACGCGCCGGTGCTGGTGTCTGCAACACAAGCAATTACGTGTCATATAACGCAGTAGGTAGACTACATATGCTAGAACAAGAACGATTGATCAAGTATCACTCCAGAGATTCCTATCACCGACGCACCTAACACGAAGCTACAAAGCGAACCTATATTTGCGTTCAAAAAGCGTAGGCTTAAGGAGGACAAAAAAATTCTTTTGGCACATTGAATCTGGTATTATTGCATTGGCTGGCAATGAACTGTACTTCCTAAGCGGTGCAATACAGCAGACGATTTAGAACAAAGTAAGCAACAGTTCAAAACGTAGTATCATTAGCTTATCTAATTCATGTCGTCGCGCTACATTAAGTGGATGACAACTCTTCACATCACCTACAGATACACAGGCAACTTCCAATCGCTTATGGTTATCAGAACTGGCTCGTCCAATCGATACATTAAGTAGGGACCACCACTGTCGTAAGAAGCTTCCGAAACGCGACGTCGGTGTGACAACTAGGTATTGTTATTGCCCAAAAATGCGTTTTCAAAATGAGGCAGCAGGATTTCACCAGTTGGTACTGGAGAACAGGCATTCCAGCGTGACGTTCACAATCGCATTAAGACTCGTAGTTCTCGAAGGTCGACTATGAAGTTGCGAACGTCCACCTAAAGCACCACTGATTGACTTGCGTTAGCTTTTTGAGGGTACCTTTTTCGTTCTTCCCGAGTAACTGTATAGGCCATGACTGAATGGGTAGCACTTCGTGCTGTTGTACTGAGGGAACAGGGTTCGAAATCAGTCATCGGTTTGAGAGAGTATGTGGCTGTGGCAAAGCGCCACTCTACAATGACAAAAAGAAAAGCAACCCGACACTTCCTCAAGCTGCGCCAAAAATTAACTCGGTATGTGCTGCCCCTCATCAACATCCTTCACGCCAACGCTTCAGCGAGCTGCGGTGAAATGCGCAGGGTAAGCGGCACTCTTCAATGAACCTCTCCGAAACTTGGGTCACTGAGTATGTGCCTCGGAGTCTTCGTCAAGGAAAGCAACAATGTTCAGGGTTCGCAGGCACTGGAACGCCATGCTTCTCGTCTCGGAGGCCCAGCGTGGACTTCTCAGCAGTGCCACTAGATGGCGTAGCGTGTCCAGAAGGAAGCGCTTGCCGCATGACGTGTTTCTCAGCGTTGGTACCCAACAGGGGGCCATGTATTTCAGACGCCACGCCCAGGCTTCGCGGCAGCGGCGCCAGGTGGCGCCGAGTGTTCTCAAAGGAAGCTCGAAAGACGAGTCCCGCTGCAGCACACGCCTCAGACATAACGCGTCTTGACGGCGGCCTTACGCCGCTTCGGTATATTGATTCAATGTTGAACTCATTATTGTCGAAAGTGACTGTCAGAT